>NW_008751835.1:502784-512076 GCF_000715545.1 Opisthorchis viverrini
CAGCACGAGTACCGTAAAAGTATCCACAGTGTTGAATGCGGTAAATTTGTAGCAATCGGTCAGTACTTGTTAGTTCGTGATCAGCACCTTTCATGTCTCCGACTCGCGTAGCTTGTCTTTACCTGATATAGCTGAAGGCCAAATTCTTTCAGCAGTTCACTTCTCACTGATCGAAATTCGATCAATTTGGCAGAAGTTCTGAGCACAGAGTAATAGTGACTTTGCATGTCGATCCTTCAGCTACGTCATCCACACTCACTGGAGCATTGTCAACAGATTCAGTCTTTGAACTATTTGGGACATTCCACGTATTTACTCTGCTGTCCAGCAGTTAGTGACTGCAATCACAAATGAAACGTTTTATATTCTATGTTATGGAATTTCGTTTGCCAACGTCGATGGAAAAACTGACAAAAGCTTCAGCTTATAGCAACCCCGCACAATGGGACCCTGAACAATAGCCGAAAGCAGAATAAATGCACAATCATATTCCGTGTCGTAAACCAGATCATCTCTTGTACAACTGACTAAACATACAGGTCTATGTGACATATTGCGTCCACTGGACGGAACTTATTGCTGGGCAATCTCTGGATACATTAAATGTGCTCATTTGAGTTCACCGTTGGCCTGTCAACGAATTTTGTGTTAACTGTGCATCTTATCTGCTATTCTTGGTAACCTCTCCTCCAGACTTGAGGCAAGTTTGTTACTGAATGTAGCTCTACTTTTTCCTGCCCTAGTGAGGATGTCACGCGCACGTTTTCTACTCTGCAGCTCTTTAACCGCTTTGAATGATTTCAACCCATTTCAGGCGTTCATCATTGCGTTTACCTCAAACTTCCTGCCGAAACTACTTTACAAGTATGAGATACGCGACGATCTTGTGGGCTTCACAAATTTCACGCTCGCCTGGGCTCCAAATAACACGACCAAATTGCCTTGCCAGTAAGTCAGTCTTTTTTTCCTGTTTGTACTATCCTGTGCTAAGGCCGTGATCTCAAAGCAAGGAATTGGTTACTTAGCCTAAGCGCACGATCTAGATGTCCCATTTGACAGGTAACGTGTAGTCTAATTCACCGATGGACGGTCAGTAATAATTGCGGCGAAACCGAATTCCACGAACTTCACCTGCGTTTGTTCCGTAGTTGCAATTGGGCAGTGGACATGGGCAGACAGTATAGATAGGTAGACCGTGGTTCTATAGGAAATTAACAGTAAATCGTGAGAACTAAAGAAAGGCTTACGGCTAGATTGAACCTTGGGCAGTGAGCAGCACAGGATAGCACACGAAGGGCAGTGTGCTATCTGACAAATTAAATGGGAAAAGTGTTGTTCAGTTCAAAGTTCAACAACAAGCCCAGAAATGAATGTAAACAAATCGTCTATAGAAAAACGGTTGAGGTAGAGTCGACTTTGTATAAAATAGAACAGTTCAGTCTTGAAAATTGAGCAGTTACCGGAAGGGTACTGAATTAGCCTGAGGAATAGGGAAACAACTAAATATGTCACGTAATTAACAGTGTTAATACACATTACCTTCGGAAGGGTACTGTTTAGTTTATCCAAAAGTGATCTGACTCTTCAAAGCCCCGATAAAAGCAACCTGCCATGAAATTAACTTTATAAAGGTTCTCAAAATTGTTTGACAAATGAAATAATTATGACCAAACCAGAGCGTAGATAGTTCATCGAAAAAATGCGCGCACGCTGTTCACTAATGATACCTCTACGGGAATTAGATCAGGTCGTTCACCTCGTGCCGCTATATCACTCGAGGTCTTTCTTGACCCTTCATGCCGAATCCATCCCTTAACCAGTCGTTCCAATAAAGTTTCTAGTCGTCCTGTTTGACTCTACGTTACTGTTTGGGCACTTCTAGAAAACAATCCGGTGCGTTGTAGAGCAAAACGTGGCCATTTTATTTGTGAACAGGAACTCCAATCTACTGAAATGACCAGTTGAGCGTGTCAGCTTTCTACCTGCCGTTGTCAGTCGATGGCTCGCATGCTTCGTTGATCTCCAAAAAGCAACACTCAAGGGGATAGGTGTGTTAGTTCAATTCTCTAACGAAGCTGGTTACTATACGTCGGTCTACAGCTGATCAGGGAATCAGTGAATACGGTTCGCATACTCGAACACACACGTACGCAATATGCTTTATACCGTATCCCGCAGGAAAATGTGAACTAAGTAGCACAACGCAAAAGCGCAGAGCACCCTTGATTGGAATGTTCAGTTAAAGTGGTATGACGGGCATCCGAAGCCCCACAATTTAGAAGTACAAGGTATCTAGCGTGACAGCTTTAACATGGGCCTTTAACAGTGCATTAAAATAAATGAGACATGCTCAAAGCACATCTGGAACATGCGATCCACTTTCATGTACATACAGGCACAACGATGAGCATTTTTAGCCAATAGCGCTCATCAATCGGAATCCGTCAAATCAAACAGCACATCTGAAAGAGTTATGCATCCACTCGCCTTTCCATAAGCGATCAAAGATGGTGTAAATTCCCAGTGCTTTCTGGGACTTTTCGATCTAATCGACTTTCGCCTGTGGATAAGCCAGGTAACCCCTATGTAGATTACTTCGACGTATTCGAGAAAACCCACCTGAGTGACGCGCAAGCCGGAAATTGTGGATTCTTGAGATTTAGCAAAAGATGCGGCACTACATGTTGGTTACTTAGCCTAAGCGCACGATCTAGATGTCCCATTTGACAGGTAACGTGTAGTCTAATTCACCGATGGCCGGTCAGTAATAATTGCGGCGAAACCGAATTCCACGAACTTCACCTGCGTTTGTTCCGTAGTTGCAATTGGGCAGTGGACATGGGCAGACAGTATAGATAGGTAGACCGTGGTTCTATAGGAAATTAACAGTAAATCGTGAGAACTAAAGAAAGGCTTACGGCTAGATTGAACCTTGGGCAGTGAGCAGCACAGGATAGCACACGAAGGGCAGTGTGCTATCTGACAAATTAAATGGGAAAAGTGTTGTTCAGTTCAAAGTTCAACAACAAGCCCAGAAATGAATGTAAACAAATCGTCTATAGAAAAACGGTTGAGGTAGAGTCGACTTTGTATAAAATAGAACAGTTCAGTCTTGAAAATTGAGCAGTTACCGGAAGGGTACTGAATTAGCCTGAGGAATAGGGAAACAACTAAATATGTCACGTAATTAACAGTGTTAATACACATTACTTTCGAAAGGATACTGTTTAGTTTATCCAAAAGTGATCTGACTCTTCAAAGCCCCGATAAAAGCAACCTGCCATGAAATTAACTTTATAAAGGTTCTCAAAATTGTTTGACAAATGAAATAATTATGACCAAACCAGAGCGTAGATAGTTCATCGAAAAAATGCGCGCACGCTGTTCACTAATGATACCTCTACGGGAATTAGATCAGGTCGTTCACCTCGTGCCGCTATATCACTCGAGGTCTTTCTTGACCCTTCATGCCGAATCCATCCCTTAACCAGTCGTTCCAATAAAGTTTCTGGTCGCCTTGCCTGACTCTACTTTACTGTTTGGGCACTTCTAGAAAACAGTCCGGTGCGTTGTAGAGCAAAACGTGGCCATTTTATTTGTGAACAGGAACTCCAATCTACTGAAATGACCAGTTGAGCGTGTCAGCTTTCTACCTGCCGTTGTCAGTCGATGGCTCGCATGCTTCGTTGATCTCCAAAAAGCAACACTCAAGGGGATAGGTGTGTTAGTTCAATTCTCTAACGAAGCTGGTTACTATACGTCGGTCTACAGCTGATCAGGGAATCAGTGAATACGGTTCGCATACTCGAACACACACGTACGCAATATGCTTTATACCGTATCCCGCAGGAAAATGTGAACTAAGTAGCACAACGCAAAAGCGCAGAGCACCCTTGATTGGAATGTTCAGTTAAAGTGGTATGACGGGCATCCGAAGCCCCACAATTTAGAAGTACAAGGTATCTAGCGTGACAGCTTTAACATGGGCCTTTAACAGTGCATTAAAATAAATGAGACATGCTCAAAGCACATCTGGAACATGCGATCCACTTTCATGTACATACAGGCACAACGATGAGCATTTTTAGCCAATAGCGCTCATCAATCGGAATCCGTCAAATCAAACAGCACATCTGAAAGAGTTATGCATCCACTCGCCTTTCCATAAGCGATCAAAGATGGTGTAAATTCCCAGTGCTTTCTGGGACTTTTCGATCTAATCGACTTTCGCCTGTGGATAAGCCAGGTAACCCCTATGTAGATTACTTCGACGTATTCGAGAAAACCCACCTGATTGACGCGCAAGCCGGAAATTGTGGATTCTTGAGATTTAGCAAAAGATGCGGCACTACATGTATAAAATACGTAATAAAAGGGGTACAAACCTAAAATTATGGGGGAGTTCCGTCTAAACTGTTGCACGAAGTAGCGCAATTCCAAAGAAAGCCCGAAGAAGATGGCAAATTGATCTTAGTTTGCGACACACCTGGGCACAACACGTGGTAACGCAAAATGGTCAAGAAGCGCACGTCAAGGATGGTCGACCAAATTGGTTCGACAAGTCAAGGGTTAAAAGTTCACGAGGGATTACAAATGCATATCGAGTCTATGAGGTAGACGCAGTGAACAGCAGTAGACAAGGGAAGAGTTTGACCGAGGGCAAGGAAGTACACCCTAACTGGCTCTTTGTCTGCGAAACCGGTATTGAGTGCTCCGATTTACCACGGTATTAGGCAGGCGGTTCGTATCCCGCTTTAGGATTGTTACCCTTAGAAGAATGAAAAAGTTATACGTTGTTTGGTGACCTTTTTGGTTCGATTTTCCAGAGTTCAAACCTCGCAATATTGTCAACAATCTTGAAATACTGCGGTCAGTCTTCGGAAAATCTGATTAAGTACAGGTGGTGTCCATGATTCATCTGGAAGCCTATTGAGTAACAACAAGTTTTTAACGCGTCTAAGTGGCAGGATCGATTGCATGACAACATAGTTCGCATAGTGGGCCAGGATGAAGTTTGCACAATTTTGGTCGGCACTGCTCAGCGACACAGACTTACTTGAAAGTACTCATTCGAGTATCAACCACTTATAACCCAATTATCCACAAATAGCTCAATGTTTCAGGTGCGAAGTACCAACCGAGAAGCCGGTGTTTCGAGCCCAATTCCAATAGCTCATCTCGGGGGTTGAACAACCTTTGTTTTGCATAATAGCCGTGCACCAGCCGAACACCTCGATCTTTGAGTCCGACCACATTTCTGTGGCTATAAACATGTGGAGAACACAAGTGTACCACGACCCTGAGAATAGTTTAGTCCGGTCATTGAATTACTTATGGTCCTCTCATCTTTCATAGCCTAACGCGACCCACACTACTAACACGAAACAATTTGGGATGATGACCGGATGAGCTACCTCACTGTTCCACTTTTGAAGTGTGAACCGCTTTTTTGGTCGTGCGTTGGTCGGTTGGGCAAGAGACTGACTATCCTGCCAGCTGATAGTAATCTGACGAGGTTTGCGAATTTTTAATTGAAATTTTTTAATTGTATAGCGGGTGAAACCAATCAATGTTGAAAAGCCGAGGAGCACCGTACGGTTGTTTCATCCTTATTTAGGCTCGTCAATGGTTTCGAACCCGCGACCTCCCTGCAAGTAGATTATTGAACACTTAACTGTTCGGCCACGAGCTTCTAATCAGCATTGCGATTAGGCCGCATTTGGACAGTATATAGAGCCACCCATGCATCAGTCACAGTAACCAACTCATCTGGTCACGTGCTGACCGGCTCGTCAACTGATTAACGGATGATTGGCGCTATATCCTATTTAAGTGCGGGTCAATCACAGCCTTACGTGGTGGGTAATCGTTAAACTACTAGCCGGAATCCGTTAGTTCGAAACCCCCTGAAGTTCCTTGAGATGCGCACTGTTGACTATTCTCAATAATGATGGAACAGCTGTATGGTGCTTCTCGGCTTCCAGCATAGATTGGTTTCATGATGAGATCATTGGAAAAAACCTCCCGTCTGCTACTCTCAGAAACTTATCTTGATACAGGATATCAGCTCGAAGGGACAGGCGCATAACGCCTCGGCTCATGCACCGTTGGTGGGAAAATTGGCCACTGTCGTGAAGTAAATCTAACAGTTGTCTCCATTCGACCACAACTGCCCACGAAGAGAATCTCGCCCTTTCTAGTGCTAACTGTAGTACCCCTAAAGCAACACTCGTGGGCTTCTGTATTGCAGACTGATATTTGTGCATGTAGAGAACAGCAACACAAGCAAGCGCTATTGCTGTTGTTGAATGTCTAACCCCATTCGACTCATAAGTGGTACGAAAGCATGGTGTACTTTCAAACAACAGTTTTCCTGAGAAGGTCCGTAAACCAATCGGAGTAATCTTTACCAGTGGTTCCTTGCACGGTTTCCTTAATGTGCAGTTTTTTCATACGCTAAAAAACTTCGATATTTTCTACCCCATTATGTTTTGCTGACACCGGACGTTGCTTTCAGACAATGAGTTGCCCCGAGGAGTTTCGGTTTCAGTGACCCTGTAGTTTGGTGAGAGCATGATTGGTTAAGACATTTATGTGCGAAGCCTAGATAATCTTGAAAGACGAATCTACAGAGCATATCGTAGTGATGAGTGAACAGAGCCAGATGCTATTTAGGGCATGGATTCTTAACCTGTGGGTTCCCCTCTGAGGGGTTAGAGTTTTACGTACGGATGGGAGCAATAAATTTACGAGCTCCGCTTATTGAACCCTTATGAGCTTGTCTTACCCCGTGTTTTGAAGCATGTAGCATATTTTTTGTTTGTTTGTTCTTAACAAAGGCTTTATTTGTGCTGTCGTGGTCTTTGAGGCAGTCAATACACTTGATCCATATACTGGAGGGGCTGCGCAGGACTAGAGTATAGGAGCATTCTACTTACATTCTACGTAGATTCTACTTGCAGCTCAGTTGATGGTGCGTACAAACTGTGTGCGGCGTGGAATGGAACAGTGATGCGCATCAGGGCACTCTGTACGTATTCATAACAAAACTATTTGGTAATTTCGAGAAATACACTCATCTGCAAATCGAAACTATTTGGTACTTTCTTCTAAAGGCAACTCCTTGTTAAATAGCTATGCTCGAACTTCAGTGATCGCCACGGTTGTTTGGGTTAGCAGACCGTTCTTTCCCCACTGATTTTTCAATGTTGGCTGGCTGTGCCGTTTATCGGTGAGCTACCCTAACATCGAAGGATACGCGTTTTCTGTTTTGTAAATGCATGGGAACTCTCCGCCAGGAGTTGTGATCCCAATCCTGTGTTCCGGTTCATCGGCATTTATCTGTGTATTGTGCTTTATTCTGTAAAGTTCCTAAAAAGAACCCAGATTAGGTAAACGGTCCCCTCACTTGGTAGTTTTACAGAACACAAAGAAAATTCGTAATGTACATTCCAAAAGGCTTGCGGTTTCAGCCACTCTGATTAGGGATGCAACGTTTTCAAACCTTGCTTAAAATGACAGCGTTCTAAGAGGAATTTGGAATTTACATTGTTCTTACACTTCACTCTGCATTGTCTAAAAACCGTCCAAATATTCTGAGAAGTCACGCTATTATCTTTGTTGACCTTTACAGCATTTCTTTACATTTAATCCTCGCAGATATACTGCTTTTCGCGATCCGCAAGGGGAGTACACGATGTTCTATTGGCGTCTACTGGCTCTTCGGTTGATTTTCGTCATTGTTTTTGAAGTACGTTGCTTTTGGATTTTGCTTACGCCAATTTGTTTTTTTCCTATGGTAAAAAATGGCTAACTAGTCGAACGGTATGTTCACGTTTGACCCTTGCTGTGAGACGTCTGTAGATCTAAAATGGAAGTTCAATCATGAAATATGGCAGTCACTATCGAGGAAAAGGTGTTCCCACTATCAAATGTATGACACAAAACTTTTAGTGCGATCTTCTGTTGAGTGCTCTTTCCGAGCCACTTAAAACTCCTTTGCCGTTATAGTTGTTGTAGCCAGTCAGTTTGTAGCACATTTGCTGTTTCCAGTGTGTCAGTCGGTCACGGTTTTAGTTAATACTGATCACACATCAGTCAAGGTTTCCCCCAACGAATTGGAGCAGGCCTTTCATGCTTCCCTATTGTTGTGTCTGATGGACGATCGTGCAACTCTGTATCGGTCCCTTGGCTTCCTGCTCCGCCCACTATGCTATATCAAAAGGCACGGTAGCTCTAGACAGCCCCGCATGGAGGCAAAAGTAGAATCATTACATCTGTATTTATAGGGTAATCACAGAGTGTTCCACAAGGTCGTACTAGAATCACCGTGAGGGGGCGAGAAGCGTCGAGTCAAAGATGCTCGATCCGGATTGGCTGGCATTCTGACCAATCAGAGCATGCCTTCGTTTGGGCCATGTCCTGCACGTGGACAGTGATGTGATGTTCGGTTATTAGGGACGGCTGGCCTCCGTACACCGATAAGGATGAAAACAACAAATTCGCGAAAGCGATCGCCTAAAATTCACTCTTGCGATATCGGCTAATGTCCGGTCTTGTGCATCCTGAAGTAACATCTATCACACTGTCCGTTCTACCCCGCCTTTTCAGCACGTGGCGTTTCTGCTGGCCGATTTGTTCGACTTCCTCATCCCCGATGTTCCAAGCAGCCTGGAAGAGAGGATTCAACGCGAACGTTTCTTGGCCAAACAAGCACTGCTAGATGTTCATTTGGTAAGTGTGAAACCTGTACTTCTGTATTTTCTCTCCACCAAAATCTCCCTAATTTACACATAGGCATGGTATAGTCAATGTTTCAACTCATAAGCGCGGTTTGCTGACTACAAATCTATGGTGAAATTTGTTGCGGGTAGCCATGGCAACAGACTAATGCACCGGTATCCTCATGTTATGGTATTTTGGTTGGTCACCCAATTGAGGCGTTTATCTCGGTCAGGTTCAGGCTTCAGTGTGTGCGGCGATGAGTAGGCAGTAAGAACGATGTCATCAGTCTTTTCATGCTTCAGTCGCTTCGATATTCGAGCCCCAAAAAGGGCGAAACCGGTCGTGGGCTGTCGACGAATTTTCAGCAACCTTATGAGTAGTACAGTACAAAGACACATGTATCGCGATATCTCGAATATCGTAGCGACTGAAACATGAGGCGGCCTGGTACAGCACATTCAGTTGCCTGAGAACATCACGAACGAGAGATTCAGCTGGGTTCCAGGTGAGTCTCTCGAAAAAACACCGAATTAGTTTGCAAATGAATGTATATTCGAAATTAGTTTTA
>NW_008751835.1:512135-523795 GCF_000715545.1 Opisthorchis viverrini
CGTGGGCTGTCGACGGATTTTCCGCAACTTTATGAGTAGTACATTACAAAGATGTTATCAGTCGGTTAGACCAGGTCATACATCTATCTTAATTTGATGCCTGCAACCGCAAACCGAAGGGTCGTGTTAGCCTACCTCTCCATACCCACGTGGTACCTCCCACTAGGGACTAAGCGCTGAGTTTTTCGAAGGCTGACCCCATTCCTCCTAATCAACAAATTTTATTCATAATACTGCCCTACGTTTTCCTCGGATCGTAGACACAGCAGCACGTTTAAATATACTGGATGTAACCTTTGTGTCATCTGTATAGGATGCCCTTGGTGCGGTAAGTTAGTACTTACTACTAATATTGAAACAAAATTGAACCTGTCCGAATGAAAGCACCTGAAAAGGAATCCGTTTCATTGGTTTGCTAATTTATAAGTTCGTTACATGAATTTATCAGCGCTGATTTTTCTCACTAGTTCATTTGATTTCGGTGGGATGATTTGCTTAATTTTTGCGCTGGCACGTCAATTTTGCAAACCCGAGTAAAGCAGCTGATCGTAGAAAAGTCTTGTATTATTCTATGAAAGGGAAAAACCGTACTCAGATTGGTCTCATACTAACCTACCACAGTGCAACCTACAACCGCGACGGACAAATCCATCAGTCATAAGCTTGGAGCAAGCTGAAGGAACCGGATTGGCCACAAATGAGGGGTGTGTAGCCAGTCGGAAAGCAATGAGCACCGGCTCAAAAGTTGTCTGGCCAAGTGAGAGATACGGCCACCTGGGCACATCCAACTAGACGAGCGGTTTCACACGGAAAACCTAGAGTTGTTGCTGTACCGTCCGAAACTCATGGAAAAGCGCCATAGGTGGCCAACAGAGTCGACAAAAAGCCATCGAGTAGAACACGAGCCGATTAAACATGGCGTTTCTTTGACTGGAAACCCTTTTGTTCAACCAATCACTGTTCTTCCTCGTTTGCCTGTACCTGTCCCACTGAAAGACACTTCGCTTCGGGTTTTATACCTATGGTCTGTTAGAGACCGCTGGCACAGGCCTCCGGCCAGCTACGATGTACACAGCTGGTGGCTTGCGATTGCCCCGGGGGGTCTCCGTCTGTTCTAGGGAAATCATCGACGCGCATAACTCAGACGCCACATCGTGTGCATCTGAATAACCCTAATGCCAATGCGTAATTCAGCCTGTTCAATGTGAGCCTGGTAACGTGACTGTGTGCCCACGTGCCCACGAGTTCGGAACCGCGGTCAGCTGGCCGCAACAGGCCCAATGTGGCGAGGCCTGCTGAAACTCGGTTGGCCGATAGCAAGTGTTCTATGGGTCACATGGCAGCTGTGCATCCGAACAAAGCTTGGCACTGTGTTAGTTAGACGGACGACAAGGCAGAAGTGGCACGATGTGTAAGGGTCTTAGAACAAGCTGACGCGGTATTGGCCGTGTTCTACGCCTCGTGTGACATTGGAACTGGAAGCTCTACTCCCGCCGTTTACTCTCTGTAGTGGTCTGATTCACCTGGCACAGGACCGGCGGGTTCGGGCATTGATGATGTATGGAGAGTCTGGGTGACGCTCGTCACACTACACCAAGAATGTGCGCAAAAACTGGGTGGAACATTGGGGGAGAGGCGGATCAGTCAAGAAGGGCCGTCTTACTGGCTATTCAGATCACCGAATCTGAGCCTCTTTGTATTTTTCTTTTATGGCAGTTTGAAACGGTTTGTCCAGCACGGTTTGTACGCACTCCATTAGGCATCTCACTTCATAACTAAGGAAGCTCCCACTCGGAAATTTACCGCGACGAACCGTATCCAAACTAACCAGCTTTCAATACATCCTCACATACCAACGCACATCTTTCCAAAGTTTTTACAGCTCCCCTTATAACATGTAATGATGAATGAAGTCATTTGGAACAATGAAACCATGAAAATCTCCAGTTCCCAATTCAGCTACTGTGCGTTCTCTCCAGTTTTCAACTGTGTAAACGGCAAACCCAGACACCTTGCCCGCTCAGCTCGCAAATTTTGTCATCTCTGAACATCATTTTATTCCATTCCGTGTGCCCGTCTATCATTTAGGGGTCCAGCTTACTTTCATGTTTCAAATACGAGGGGCCTCAGAGCAGTCTGTGGATATGCCTCACGCTCAAACGCGAATAGGTTCATTCGGCCCACGGCTATTGCTTTCAAGGACTTCCACCTAACATACAGAGTTTACAGTAATCCTTTGGTCGGGAGATTTAACCAGGAAGTTGACCAAGTAACCGTTACAATGTATCTTGGCGCTTAATCCAAAATCGATCTAGGCGCGAGTGATTTGTCTGTCTCCCCAATCGATTCAAATGCACTAATATTGAGCTCAAATCTGGAACACAGGTCGCCCATGCCTAATAAGCAAGAACGGGGATATTCCATCCATCGCGTATGCCGAATCCACCTAAATTGCAGCCATTGTTTGGGATCCAATGGGCGTTGCGCACTCCTCAGCATGCGTGTGTGCGTTCTGTGTGTACGGAATCGATACTGATTATCAGTTCAGCAAACAGATTTTGCTTCAGCGATGTCTTGAAAACTTGAATATCCTAAGGTGAACGGGGGACACAAAAACAAAACAAAGTGGGACATAATGATCGTTTTCCATACTACACTCGATAGAGCTTCGAGAATCAAGGTGACACTGATGATGTTTCCTCGAATGGTGACGAAACGTTTGCAAGCCAGCTGCCAAGCTCAGTGAACAGATCACACTGATGAGTTTCCTCGAATGGTGACGAAACGTTTGCAAGCCAGCTGCCAAGCTCAGTGAACAGATCAACAGCCAACTGATCAACAACCACTAGAATCAAGGTTTTCTATAGAGGAAAATGTTGGTAGCTCAGGTATCGTAGATGGTGGTCGTTGGCTTGTTCGCTGAGCTGGGCAATTTGATTGCAAACGTTTCATCACCAATCGAGGTGACATCATCAGTGCGTTATTGTGGAGCGTAGTAGTGCGTAGCGGTGGGTTGGTGGTTGTGCAAGGTACATTTAGAGAGCCCGTAGTTATGTCACTGAGGCTTTTTTTCTCTTCTTGGGACAGACGAGGGGATGATAACTTGGCCTAACATAAACAACTTGCTTGTGAGTTTTTTGTCGCTCAGAAAACGTGCGGTTACTAGGACTAATACAGTTAACGAGTAAGAAAACCTAGTCCAGCTGGTAAGCTGATTAACCGCGAAGAAACACCAACCACTCACCTAACTTTTTCTGGAACTGACAATTTAGGCACTTGTCTTTCAGCTGGCGTGGCCACTCAAGGCGAATGGAGTAGACATTCTCTTGGCTTCTGTTGAAGCTCACTTCAAACACGTTTGTCCCAAAATCGTCATAGAAAGGATATCTCGCTGATGTGATATACGATCCTGGTGTTTGCACAATCTTAGTGATCTTACATATTGATAATGCTTTTCCCCATTCTGCTTGTACAAAAGCATACGTCTTGAACAACTAGCCGTCACTTTTTAGAGTTCTCTGAATAATAGTATTTTCACACTCGCTAGAATTCCATGCCCCATTCATTAAAGTAGGCTTGGATCTTAGATATATCAACGCGGATAGTCCATGGGGAGTGATTTCTGTCGGACAAACATCACTCTCTTCGTGATCCATCGATTTCTGTGTGCTTCTTTCAGAGTACGTACATTTCGGGCTTGAAATTAAACAGCTATAGGAATGCTTAGTACCGCACCAGGTGGTGGGGCTACCAGAAACATAGTCAGGCACAAAGGACAGTGCATACGAATGAGGATGAATGATGTCATCGCCTTAGTGTCAGGATGTCCGCTCATGTTTGACGTGAGAAAATGCGTACGGACGCGGCTTCACTCAGACCTAAAACCTCACTACCCCTCTGTAAGCTAATCTGAATCAACTGTGTAAAAATTTGCCCAAATGAGCTGAAAATCAGCGCAGAAAACCTCTCATCGTTCCAAGTTTTCCGAGTGCCGTATTTGTAAATGGTGTTTTAAATTCAGCGTTTCTGTACGAAGTTGTGCGTAGTTCTGGGTGTTGGACTTCTGAGCCGTTTTCCGTAGTCTCATTTCGACTTTCTAACCTGTTTCCTGTAGAATAACATTGAAAAGGCTCGTTTGCAGCTATACTTTATCTGGTCACTGTCCCAGTCGTTCACTGAAGTTTCCGGGACGTACATTTTTTCCTTTGCTAGTCCAACCTCATAGGTTCTATCAAACCAACGCGCGGCTTCGTTGCCCCCGCGGCCGCACTCCCAGTACACTTAATCCCATAAAACACCACTACCGCATAGTGCCAAGAAGACCACTCATCTTGGGCGCACGCCAGTGGAGCAAGAGTCTTTCCCGTTTCCGGTGTTGTGTGAGGTGTCGGTTACAACCCTCACTGCACTAATTTGTTTTGAGGCCTTTGCAGGCGCATCGGTCGTATCATGCCGTCCGCCTAACCAGCACAGTGCCAAGCCCTGTTCGGGCGCAGATCAGTCATGAGACCCAGAGGACATTTTGCTCGATTTTTAGCGGGCCTCGCCACCTTGAACTTGTTGTGGTTGGCTGACCTCAGTCCCAGACTCATGAAAACGTGTATATAACACCACTTTTCCAGGGCTGGGTTGAAGGGGCTTGGTACCAGGCCGTTGAGTTCACAGTGTGGCGTTGGGGTTGTGCGCATCGGTGGTTTTCCATACTAAGACAGCTTTCCCGAATTGATCGCCTGACACCGGCGGAGTGCTCAGTATCAACTCCACACAGCACTCAAAATCTCTGTCACCATGTCGGCGTCTTAGTGATACTGAAAGGAAGAAGACCTTCGCTGCGGAGTTATTTACTAGAAAATGCCAACCGACCAGTTACAGACTAGCGGACAGAGAAGCAAAACTCTCATATGGATCTTGTTTGCAAAATCTGAATATCCATCTTCTTCTTGAACGCGTCCTTTCCTGGATATTCATTAACTGTTACTCAAGTCCAAGCAAATGCTAAAAAGCGACTCCACAAATTCCGCAATGGATCTCCCTTTTCAAGAAACGCAAAGCAAATTTACACGAAAACATACTACTCTCATGCCTCCCATCAGTAGTGTCACCGTTACAATACGACAATACGACGTTACAATACTAGCCAGGACACTAAACTAGAGGTTCTGTATCGAGTGGATTTTTCTAGACACTTATTGGAATGCAATTTATGCTGAATGTGAGAATATGAGTGATATTTTGAATAGGGAACCAGAGACTTGCTCTGTTTCTCTGGTGGCTTTCAGTGTGACAATGAAAACAGAACAACGAATTCCGTGGGAAGTTCTTCGAATGCAACCGAATATCAGTGCTCATTTGTAGTATGTCTGAGGAGCAAGTGTTCTGAGCTGCCTAATGAACAAGAGATTCGTGAGCCTAGTGAAAATCTATTCCCTCATGCTTCAAATTTCGGTAAGGCTTGCAGCCCATGTTCAGCAAATTATTGACCGAACACATCCTCAGTCAAACATGTTAGTACTGTTTTTAATTTTTCCGGCGCGTGACTAGAACCGCTTAAGGTTACCACCAAAATTGATTCACAAACATTGCTTCCTCAAAATATCTTAGCAAATGTCCCCAACTGTCTCTCGATGAGTGCCTCAGAAGGCATCTTTTTCCATTTTGTTGAGGACTGTCCAATTCATTAATATCATCATCCAGAATTCGATCGTCGAGCTATTTTGATTCTTCTTTTGTTTTTCAACCCAACCATTGGTCATGTATTACATGCGAAACGCCATCCTCTCCAGACGATAATTTTTCGACTGTCGTCACATATCTCGTGACTGCCGCTACTCGTTAGTAATCGATATAGTGCACTGAAATCCTTCTTCGTAGCAGGTCCTCGCTGACACGTGGTAAGTCATATTGATGATGCAAACAGATAAAATCAATACAGTTCTCTCACTAAACTTGTTCGTATGTTGGAGCAAGATCAATCCAGAGAATTGGAATAGAGGACAGGCTGGCCTCAGTTCGAGCTTATCTATGCGAAACGTTCTATTTTCCCATGTTTTTATTCGCACTGGCTTCTTTCCGCTTTCAGGAAACGTCTAAAACGTCGGAAAAGTTCGATAATGTATAGCAAAAGACATTCCGGAATTTTTGGATGTTGATGCTTGGAGCGGAACGGCAAGCCACGATTACTTTTCCCTACCACATTCCAGTTTGTCAAAGCACTGTGTTATTCATTTCGTTCCTCCGATTATGGCTAGTGATGGAAATCATCCCGTTCCCCCCCCCCCCACTAGATCCTACACCTCTATTCTCGTTCCTCTTCTTGTGGGGTTGAGGCAACGCTCACCAACCGGTACCGTACATGTATACCGTATCCTTTCCCTTTCTTGTTCCTGGTTTATTGAACTATTTTCATTCGGACATTTTTCCTCAATTCTGCACAGATTGCATCCACCCACTGTTCTTTGCGTATAATGCATAAGCTACCAGTGCATATGTTACCATCAGTTTGGGTGAGATGCAATTGCTCAATATATTGATGGTTCCTTTTGGCACTTTGTTTCACTTGTTTGAGTGACACAAACGAAAAGTATTTGTTCATGCGGGGTTTAGAGTTCAAACTATTTCAGTAGCGACTTCCACCGACTTCATGGCTAAGAACAGCTGGCATTTTTTCATAAAGGAAACTACTCACAAGGTTGCTGAGAACTCCTCGACAGCCCACGACCGGTTTCGCCCGTCTTAGGGCTCATCAGGTAGGCGTCGTCCGCGAGTTTCCGTCAACCTTATGTTCTCCTTCTCGAAAACAACTGCCACTTGTTTCATTCTTGTCGGAAAGCATCAGTAGTGCGTTTTTCCCGAAGCACAATGCCGTTTCCTGGCCTAACTAATCATTGGCTTAATTTCCTCCACCAAGGTCTTCATCACGCCACAAGGAATCGGCCTATCTTAGTACGCTCCTCATCTCGATCCTGAGCCTGAGGCGACAAGAAGACACCACTAGCGCCTCCTTCCCTCATTCTAATCTGGACAAATCCAATTCACATGCTGAGGCTGCTCTGCTCACTCTGAAATTGTGTGTAATTCAAGGGGTTCATATCACCTGAAAGCAAGCTGTTGAGCGCGAGGCAGCTGGAGTCACCGTACATTTTTAAAACAGTCCCGATACACAGCGAGAAGACTGCCGTGCACTAAGCCATCTGTGATACTCTCCTTACGCTCATACGTACGGGTGAAACACCTACCGGAAATGAACACGAGCAGGCTCCAAGACGGTGCCCATTAGCTGCAAAACCTTCACGAGTGGAGTAGAACCTTTTGCACCAAAATGTTGCTTTTTGTTGCGTATGTGCTCAAACCAAAACCCATCCTAACCTACATCCATATTCTTGCAGCACACCAAATATCATTGTCCGCTCGAACAATCATACCACTGGCGGACAAGTCTGGTGGAATAATTTCTCAGCATCGCTAAGACCCCGAAATGCCTAAATGGGGCTCAAAAGTTTGGACTGGTACTCTGAACTCAATTGACTGATTGCTTTAGTCCATCAGGGGCACATTGTAGCTTTCGAAAACTCAACTCTATTGTGCGAATACTGAGCGCCCTCCAAGACGGTGAACACGGTGCGTCGTTTGAACCTAGGTACACTTGCACGGGAGACAATGACACTCAGTATTCGCACAATGAGACTGAGTTTTTCAAAGCTACAACGTGCCCCTGATGGACTAAAACAGACAGGCAATTCAGTTCAGAATACCAGTCCAAACATATCCCATGTAAAAGTCATTTAGGATAGCCTTCCTAACAGAATGCTCCTAATTCTGGATAAAGGCAGGTCCGTTGCCAGAATGTAACCAACCCTGGGTCAGGTTTCCCAGTTCCCGCGAGAAAATTGGTTCGGTAGGCCATCTACTGTTAAAAGTGAGTTGCGAAACAGATTAATATCAGACTGTTCACTTTGGTTAGAAAACAGCCCATGGAGTGAGAAATGGCTTACCAGAACGTTTTCGTGAACGTCGAGCAATTTGTTTCTTAACAAGGTATGCGCGTGCGTTTTGTGTTTGCGAAGTGCATGGAACTGCGCACCATGTGTATTTCTCCATAATAATCGAGGTAACCCAGAAGTTAGGTCACCGCATCGGTCCGTCAGACTTATTATCGGCTTTCAAATTGTTTCTATCTAAGAAACTGACCAATACCTTTGCCTTCGTGCCGTTTTCACCTTACCTGGCATTTGCGCACCGAACGGGCGTCACAGCTGAACGATTTTATTTACTCCATAGAGTGGTGATCAGTTGGGTTTAAGACCACGATGCCGGATTGTATGCAATGACCACGGCTTTCCGAAAACCGTGAATTTGTTATTGCTCACTTCCAAGCCATATTACGGTCTTCCTGCTGTCCCAGTGCAATTATTCGTTACCGAGTACAATCTTACTCTTTTGAGGAGGTCCCGTTCACCCGAATTTGCTACGTTAGTTGAGCAACAGCTGCCGGAGGCCTGTAGACTGGAAAGGTTGAAATATCAAACAGTGGTTTGGTGTGCTTAGTTGTGGTTCTCATTCATACAGCAATAAAATTAATTTCGTCATATGACGATAAAGCTAGCGAGACACCCGTTTGTTTCATATGATTTGGAAGTATTTACCGATGGTCTATCCGAATTCAGTCATTTATGTTGCGTTTGAAGCTCATTAACTTGAAGGAGGTGTCAGAACAGATGTGATCAGCAAAGACGAAGTACGGCAACTCCATTGCAAGTGAAACATTGCAACTGCAATTAAGAAAATAAAAAATCGTTTAGCTGTAGCACCCTTCCTGTGCCTAGATGCCATGCCACCAAGAAGCACGAGGGTTGGGATACTGCAAGGTTGCCCAAGCCCAGACAGGAGAAATTAAGAGGCAGAGGCCGGGTTCGAACCACGGACCTTCCGGTCAGTAGATTCGTGCTCTAACCGCTTGAACCCAACTGCAATTAGGAGGGCCACGTACAAACCTTCGCATTCATATCGCTTCACTAAGCCGGGTTAGAGGGCAACACTATTCAAACGAGCTCCACGAATTCCATTAACAACTCAGTAATGAAGTCTCCGAATTTAATTGTTTTGGTCAAGGTTTTTCACAAGCATTCATGACCAAGAATACAACAACCACCATATAAAGAATTCCCTGTACAAGAGGACAATGTCGGCTTACCTCGTGGATGTTCTGTCGAAGAAAGAACAATCGTTGATTCAAAGGTCTCCACCACCACCACCACCAGTTTAGCCTAGTCCCAACAGCACCGGATTAATGGACGAAACGATCCGTCAGAAAGGGATCTCGATTCTTCGACTACTCAAGAGGCTTGCTTGCTGAGGCCGGTATTCAGTACTGCAGTTCTTGTGCGTCCAGACACACCGTGACAGGAAGTTGGGTGAGAGAAATTTAGCCATGGCGGTTATCGCCAGCAACGAATACTGATCTCGTTAGTCTGAACACCGCAGACAGTTTTGGTCACAGTCCACAGTCATTGTGCGCAGTGTACTAAATAGTGATCGGTCACTTTATCCCTCAACACTACATCGCAGACACCCCATTCCGAAGCAACTCAGCCGGAGTACGCAAACCAGTTGCAATGAACGTGTGCGTTTAATCACAAGTCAGTATATTACTCTAGACAGTAATTCACGGGAAACGTGAATTAATGTTACGTGAAACCGGGATCTGTGGGGCCTGATCGGATCATGTGACCTTGATTACCATGCCGTTAACGGCCCATATGGGAAACAAAGTCTAGGTGCACTCAAAAGTGAGTAATCTGGGGGAATGTTCGATGAGCAAGCAGACCTCCTTGCTTCTCTTCCTAGCGCACTAATGAAATCGACGACAACTGGAAAAGTGCTTGATTAAGAAACGAAAACAAGCACCTGTTTGTCTAGATAGTGCAGACAGCCACAAGTGATCTGATGAGTGGACAAACGGTCAAACAAGTAAGCCAGTGAGTTTCATCCACTATTTGAAAATCTAACGCCAAGACCCTTTGATTTTACTAGAGCTCTGATGCCACAAACCTAACAATGAACCGGTGCGACCTCCTGAAAGTCGCGTTCAACAGAATCCCACTTCACCCCGTATACCCTAGCGCTACATTGTGGCTCGGGGGGGGGAGCGCTACCCACTGTGTTAGTGGGCTCATTCGAGTCTTTGATGATGTAAACTGGTTTTACCTCAAAGCCTGTGTATTTCTGCTCGTTCTCATTTTCGCGGGCCACACTGTTCTTCGGCTATCCATTACTATTATGACTTAGATGGTGATATATGAATATCACACCAGTCTATCATGAAAGTACTACTACCCCTTTGTAAGATATATGCATGTTATAAACAATTCCAACGAACGCGCCTCTATTGCTGATTATTCACAGTAATTAAGCAAAGGACAGCTTGAGTTCCTTTCTTGAATACACTCTAACCTACAGCTTTTGGGTATGTGCATAATCAAACACAAGATTTCGGGAGACATCTTATATGTTCCACAAATTTGTGGAATTCGCTCCTAGCCTCAATTGGATGGCTTAGTTTTGTCTAAACAAGTATCTTCAACTACACCATAATGTCATTTCGAATGTCGAATCCTTGAATGAGGTTCCACTGGCGATGACAACGAAGAGAAAGAGAAAAAAATCGAACGAAATTGCAAAGTCCATGCCATCATACAGAAACTAAAAGCTATATTAGAATACACATACTGTTGTTGATAGCCTACATTATTTCAGAAAAGATGAAGACGATGGAAGTTAATGGAAGCTCAAATAAACTTTGGAGCATTAAGTCTCTTTGGCATATTTCACCACGAAGTCAGCAAGAAGATATGACTAGCAAGATTCTAGCATTTCTCTAACTTTCATCAGCAACCACACTAAGCACTTCCAAAATGACAATATTAAAAAGACTGGTAGCGATCCAGTCAGCAAGGTAACACAACATTAAGACAACCTTGTACATCAAGTATCTCTGTGGAGTTTCGAAATTTTTCCTCGATCAGGTTTTGTTCCTTCTCAGCTGCTTTGTCATCAGGTGTTCGGCTGGTCCTGGGTTTGTTACACCCAGGTAAGTGTCACCGCATCTACAAACGGAGTGGAAAGTCACACAGGTGAACAAATATGATTAGGCTAACATGTGAACTCCTCGAATGAATGAAGTCATTTTTGGATGAGCAGCTCAGCAGACCAGCTCATACCGCTCCGTGTGTAGGGTTGGTAACTATCAGGAAGGTCAGAGTCCTGAAAGCAACCACTGAGTGCCCAAAATCTGCTGAGACTCTCAGTTCCGCTAGATGTTGATCAGACAGACAACGCCCCCTCAATATGCTGCGCTTCACAGCTTGTATCAAACCCAGACAGCGTGAGTCAGCGCTGACCAAGGTCAGACAACGCCCCCGCAATATGCAGTGTGTCGCAGCCTCGTACCAAGGCCGGACCGCGTGCGTCAGCATTGGACCAAGTTTATACAGTGTTCCGCCAATAAATAGCTTGGGACAGTTGTACTTTCGCACTCGCACGCACTTGCACTCTCGTACTCGCTTCTTCAGAATATAGCTGTCGTGTTCCCTTCTGTGAATCTTTTTTTCCGGCATTAGGCACTGGATCGGGTCAGAAGTCAGATACAACAGATTGGCGGATCA
>NW_008751835.1:528087-529714 GCF_000715545.1 Opisthorchis viverrini
AAACTCTGTTGCCGCATTAATGGTACGCACTTTCCGTTCGCTGCATGCTATGTTCCGACCAACTGGCGGACTTGTCTCCTTATTCCACAGTTCACTGGCACGTTGGACTGCGGTGCATACACATCCGTTCGACCACTTTCGACCTCGTGCATTAGTGGTTACATCACGGATTCGTGTCATGACTCATTTTGGTGACAGAATCTGTTTTTTCGATTCTAGGGGTCCTCTCTGGATAACCTTGGTGGCGCTACATCCCTCGGAAGATGTACCCGAAACCAAAGGCATTCGTTCGCTCCCGTTGTAATGGTGACTGCAACCCTATGACTGCTCATTTACATCATTTATTTACAAGTTCAATCGGCTAAATCACAGGAGACTCCGGTGATCAGTGGTCTTTGTCAACCATCAAGGAACTTCTGTCTGTCTCGTGTTAAGACAGTCACCAACCTTCAGTAGAAGGGAATTGTCGTTAGTTCCACCTTTTGTCGAATTTCTTCGGTAAATTGTGAACCCAGTTCACTTGACGCGGAGACTGTGCCTTTCGTTTGCTGTTAGCCGTACTTTGAGATTCTGTGCATTATTAAGGTTGTGAGAACTTTCATTTCGAAGCCTACGGGAAACACATTAGGGGCGCGTTAGGCCCCTTTGGTTAAGATCATTGGTGCCAGAACTACTCTGCCAATTGGGGCGATAGTATTACAGCTTGGTCCCCAGGATTCCAGCGGCGGAGCATAGGGCCAATAGAATCCGATTATATCCTAGTGACAGTATACTGGAGGTATCTGCCGCAAAGCGCTTGGATAGATTACCGTGCATGGGGGGTCGGCAAGTTTCTGAACAATTTATCTGTACTACTCACTAGTAGTTGAACCTGCGTGTGAAAAAAGGAGCGACGAGGATCCGGCACCCTTTCGGATCCTCAACAAGGCTTTCCAGTTTCGAGAATGCACTCCACGGATGACGAGAATTGCTGTTTATGAATATAAAAGAAGACGCGAGGATAAATCATTAAGCAATTGGAAAGATGGTATGCACTCACTGCTGAAATGGTTCTTCGGACATTCACATAATCACTTCCTCTTCTCAGGTCAGCAGAGGAACGAAATCGGCATCTATTACACCAACCATTATTTAAGTGGTAACCTAACTGCAGCTGCATTCTAAAGGAAAACTCGGGGTGTGGTCGTCTGATATTCCCGAACGTGACTCGTTCGGAGGGGTAATTTTGTACTGTGATTTTTCACACATGTGGCCATCGATCAATCGAAGTCAGCACATATCTTGTCACGTGAACACATGACCCGATGATTGATGGCTCCTTTAGAATTTTAGGAGCCTTAGCAGCTCCTTGAGAATTTTACTAACCACGGGATGAATGTAGAACTTTTTAAGGCAAATTGTGTATAAGTAACCGTGTAAGTGCATCCGAAATACTACGTTGCTTGGCCTTTTTGCGTCTCCACAGCTTGCGTCTTGGCCCTCTGAAGACAGAACCAGGATGGGATGGTGGCCTGTGGTTATGGGAAGAAAATTAGTCTGTGGCGTGAATGTGCTTTGTGCGGCCCTGTGTAGTGTCTGTAATCCGTTGTCACATTTACCATTCTTCCTGAACTTAAACCACACTTTG
>NW_008751835.1:529981-531153 GCF_000715545.1 Opisthorchis viverrini
AGTGAATATTTCCTTTCACAGCCAGTTACTGCATTTGGATCGGTGTAGTGGACTATTGGGTCTACACATTCGTGAGTCCTCATTTGACTACTCATTCCTTTCCTATTGTGATTTTGTGATTTTGTATTGGTTACTTTTGCTTGTTAATTTAACCGAACACGCTGATAGGGTCCTAGTCAGCTACACCCGTTTGTCCGTCCACACAACTGTATACATAACATCTTCCAACTTCGGATTTAGCTAATTCACTGAAACTTACTACTTAAAGCAACTTTCGGCTGTCTGAGATGTTCAGGTGAGCGAGCTGTAGCGACGGTCAATTGGTTGATGTAGCTGTATCAGGAAAGTAACGTTATGAAACGGTTATTTCGTGCTTCTCTATGTGGCGAAATGTCGTTCAATAACTGCCACACACGGTTATTTGACGGCTATCAGTGGGTTATTAAACATGCAACGCGGTTTACAGCTCAAGATAACGACAAAAATGTGTTGGATGGTGCAGACCCGAGGACAGTGTTGAGTGGTTATCAGACAATCATATAACCATCGCATAGCCGGAAAACCGTGTTTTCTTGGCCGCCTGGGTTGCTAGGGTGTGAGCAGAGATTTATGGAACACTGATTACTCTGCATTGCTAGTTTTACTGAGTACCACGTCAGGAAATGAAAACTATCTCGAAATCACAGCATTTACTGCCTCCCACGAAAGAACTTATCCAGGAATCATCATGTGACGCTGACGGTCTCCAGTGTCATGCAGCGTGGATGACTCTATCGGCAACCGAGCATCGTGGCAACAGCTAAATAGGTAAATGGTGTTCATACCTCCCAAGACTGCCAGGATAGGTAGGCTAATGTCCAAAGATTCATTTACATCGGTTGCTTGGGCATGTTGGGAACTGTAACACGCGATCAAGCCAAATCGGATTGACTTTCTCCATGCGAAAACAGATCCAACGCCGAGCCACCAGGTCCCAAAGGCGGAAGGGAAGAGCCTGCGCCGGCCGGGAATCGAACCCGGGCCGCCCGCGTGGCAGGCGAGCATTCTACCACTGAACCACCGGCGCGACGTCCAACTCCCCTAAGGATTATCATTCCCACATGACAGCTTGGCTTCGCGGCCCATTGATTCGTGTAATCGTTCTTCTATTTGCACGTTGATCATCACCAGAC
>NW_008751835.1:532360-558171 GCF_000715545.1 Opisthorchis viverrini
AAATTGGTCAGGTGCAAGTGTGTGATCGGTTGACGTTGACCGACGTGATTCTCATGTCAACAAGCCTTGGAACAACCTTGTCCTCAGTTCTCGCAGAAGGCCAATTTTGAGTGAACGGATCTGCCAAGCCACTGCATGTGTTCGTGAATAAGTTACTTTACTTTCTCCTTGGTTCAATATGTTACTGACGACTTGTATGCGGGCCCAGGGGCTGTCTCTAAGTTTTGGCACCGGGCTCACCCTACTGGTGGCCCATGTTCTGATAACTTCGACCCTTGAATAGGGTTGACGGTTATCTTTCTTTATATGAAGTTCATCATGTGAGGATTATCTATCATGTGTGAACTACCATGTGAACTACTGTTCACATCAACAAGGCGAAGAGATTTACAGCAACCGTTTTGCATTCTCAAATTGCTCTTAGTTATCTCCGCTCACTGAATTACCTCTGAAGCGCTCTGTGGCAAAAAATTGCAACTTCATTTACGGTAAAATATACGTACATCTTCAGGTTCACGGCTTGATTTCAGCGACAGGTTACTAGACGACTTCACTTTATTAAATCACTTTAAACAGGCTTATATACTGTTTTGCTGATTATGTACAATAAGGGTTTTGTTTACTTCACTGCAGTCAATCATGACCTACGCAGTAGGGTCGACTATGTTCTGTCCTTTTGAGGTAGTCTTAAAACGATTCCCAGTGAATGAATTTCGCAATAGCAATTTGCGAAAGTACACTAAAGCGGTCATCAATGATCAAAATGGATTAGCTGCCTCACTGTATGCGGGGTTTCAAAAGGGTTTTTCTACGATGTGGCAGGATTTGTGACAGTAGGACAACTGACCTTACTTCGAAATCGACATCCGGGTGGAAATTGTTTCGGAGACCATCTGATTGCATCATAGGAATTTTTCATAACCTTCCTCAGTACTATATTCACCCATCACTGACAAACCTGTGTGAGTGTCTTTCCCACCGTTCAGTTTTGACAATGTTTTGCGTAAACACAGTCTCAATACAACCAAATGCGGTCAGGTTTTCTGCAACCTTTACCTCTTGGAGTAGTGTAAATGAACGTGGCTGATAGTTCTGAACCATAACTGGGGGGAGGGGTTCTCATCTGGTAAGGTTATTGAAACTTTCCCAATCCTATGGTGGCGTCCTGATCCCCATAGAAACCACCAATATTCTCGTACCCGCTCGTGCTTTATCTTTGCGAAAACCATACACAATGGTTTGTTTGACTTCTTAACTAAAGTCCAACTTTGAATACAACTCACCTGACACCCAAAGAAGCACCGAATAACAAATCACTCCCTAACAAAGAAAGTAGTAGATGCAAACTCAAAATAAAATGTTGATTGGGTAATTACTCAAATCTCTGCATAGTTTCGTTAACTTCGAAACAACCAACTTGAAGTTCAAAGAACAAATTCGTTCGTAATTGGACAACTTGAAACGAAGGGTGTAGAAACTTTTTCGAGACCAGTGTCCTGGTTACGCTTAACTGGAGTAAATCGTAGATAAGAGGAGAAGAATGAAACGCATTAGATGAGTGTTTTTACTTGAAGGAACTGATAGCCAAAGTTCCAGTATGTACCGTAATACTGGTTATCCTCAATTGGGAGGCGGGTCTTCAGGTTTGTCGCACCAAAAGACGCTGTTGGGATCAGCCAGCCGACAGAAATGATGACTAGTGCTGAAAGCGCTCACCTAGAAGAAACTAAGTGGAAGAGCTTTGCCGAACAGTTTGTCGCTCTCAACCAATTGTTGTCAAATTCTTCCGCAATCTGACTATTTTCTTTCAAACACTAGGTGAGACTTACCAATCTCCACGTGTGTCAATTTTGGTGGTAACTTCGCTCGGTCAGTTAACATTAGAGCATTCAATTTCTTTATTCGTATAAATCACTATTTACACAATGACATTCCAATACAGCGCTACATTCTGCAGCGAATTCCACGGATGTCTTTCTATATCTGATGTGATTCACACATCATTCAGCACAATCGTAGGCTATTCTCTTCAGTCGCTCTCGGGAAGCGGACTACTTAAGCCAGGCGTAACTAATCGATGGTTCGATCGATACCAGATCAGTGCACTTCGTATGTCCGACAATGAAGTCCATTCAAGGAGGTTTCGGCATCATAATCATCATCATCATCGACAGCATGACATCAGTGTTCAACACCGACGCTCCACTGCCGTACAACCATGATTTATTTGAAAGCCTAATTGTAAAGAAAACAGTAAAGGTGGACGGGGAAGAGACTTAGTGTCAGCTTGCTACAATCATTCCGAGGTGCCTACACCTCCAGACACTCACTCAGGCAATCTGGATAGAAACTGACAACAAGAACCCCACTGACGTCGGTTGGCAGCCATATCTTGTAGTGTCTCCAACCAGGCACAGTGAGGATCACGCGGTCCCCATCCTGGAAGGCGAGTAGCACCGACAGCACCCAAGCGTTTCGTGATCTCCTTCATACTCCTCTGCCAAGTCAAGGGTTGGCCACCTCTCTGTTTACGCCACTCTGAGTTGGGCGTGGAAAACAGCACTCTCTTCGGCAAACGATGGCTCGGCATACGTAACACATGTCCCAACCAACGCAGCTTCTGGTGCTGGACACATTCTTCAAAGGAAGTCTAAAGTCAGGTTATTTTCAGAAAAGCATTTGGGTGAAGAAGCAAATATGGGCCAAGAAAATTCCAAAATTTTCAGGCGTTTACTTTGAAAAGGAAGGTCAGATAGGATTGTATAAACGGACTGCATCTGGCCTGAGCTATGGATACCAGCCCAGATTGTGATCGATCGTTTGGCTCAATACGGATGAGGAATAAGCTTCGGTCTATATCCATGGCGCAAGTGGTTTTGATTGGAAACAGTTAGGCTGGAGCCGAAACTCTCACATGTCAGCGAATAGGGGTAATGCTCGTGTACTGTTTCAGATGACTGCCGCTTTTTGCGGTCAACATAGGCTACTTGGTATGAAAGAGTGCTCACACTGACTGGTGACAGTGAGTGCAATTCACCTTTCGCCTGCAACCCGATTATGGAGAAAGAAGTGGAACTCAGACAAAGTGTAGATGCCATCAATGGCACTCTGCACAGTTCTCTCGTCTCCAACCAGACGATCGCGCTTCGATATCCCGGTCAGCATACGGAAAGCAGCATGTCTGCTTTGCACGCTTTTGTTTCATTCAAAGCAAATTACCCTTGATCCATACTCTACACTATCAGACTTGGAAAGTTTGCACCTCGCGTAGGCTTGATACAGAAAGTAGGTTACCCGGACCGGTTCGTCAAGCGTAACCGAAAGTTAGGCAGAATAAAACTCGTCTTCCTTGAATTTTCATAAGCTGGTGATAGCGCATCCAGCTCTCTAATAAAGACAACAAATATATCCTTACGACACACCTTTAGTGCTGCCCGACCAAACGAGGTAGGCTACACAGGATCACTACCATTGTCATCTAACAGAATAATACACTTGCAGTTGAGGACACCAGTGGAACACACCAGTGGAGCACACCAGTGGCACTGCAGATGTTCTGCAGATCTCTCCATACTGCCAACAAACTACAAGTAGCCCATGGGTTGAATAATTCACACGATCAGTTAAATTTCTGTCTGTGAGATCATCACTTGAGGAGCTAGTAAACAGGTGACCAGATTAGCGAAATACACTCCTTTGCAAACAAATTCGGTTTCGCGGGAGACTCACCTGGAACGCGGCTGAATCGCTCCTTTGTGATGTTTCCAGGCAACTGAATGTGCTGTACCAGGCCGCCACGATATGCTAGATATCGCGATACATGTATATTCGTAATGCACTACTCATAAGGTCGTCGAAAATTCGTCGACAGCCCACCACCGGGAACATTACAAACGAGAGATTCAGCTGGGTTTCAGGTGAGTCTCTCGCAAAACCAAACTAGTTTGCAAATGAGCGTATTTCGCTAATTTCGTGTAATTTTGTTTCAAGTAGAACGTAAGATTGACGGAAACTCGGGGACTCCGCCCATCTGATGAGGTCCAAGAAGGTGACCACGTTATTTGGCTTCAGTGATTGAAGGATGTGTGGCGTGTCTAGTGCGAGTTCACCACACTGTTGATGTGCTGTTAGTGGCAGAACACATAAATGTTCAACCACTAGCCGGGATTTCATGGACTCGAACCACCCCGATTATTCATGAGGTGCGCATTGTTGGTGATTCTCAATGAGCCTTCCGACATTGGGTGACTTCACTTACAGGATGAACCCTGTATTGAAAAGAACACTTGTCTTGTAGCATCCTGGATATTTGAACGGTCTGTCACCAATGAAACAGATTCTAAGAGCACATCTTGGAATCACGATCAAGGCAAAGCTCAGGGTTCAAACGCAGTTATCCTTCGAAATCGTTGTGTTATGTAGTCAATCGAAACGACCCACTTTCCTTGAAGCATTACTGAGCAGTCGGCGCAAATTCTTGTCAAACGTACAAGAAGACTCTAGGGTAATATTGAGCTAAACCAGATTGTATTGACCGAATTGCTGGAATGACATTGTCGGCAGTTCTGTAACCTCTGTAATCTTTGGTGATTTCGCTAGGTCACTGGTTGTAGAGGCAATGCGAAGTGATATCCTTCCACAACTAAGTTGTTCTGCATGCAGTCCTCCATCGGACTCTTTCCTCTTAGGTGGAAGACCAACATAGAAAGGATACACTGGTGCCGACAAATAAACTACTTTGATTTACTAGATTTCCTCGTCCAAATTATACTGCGGATCAGGTGGTCACTCCGCATTCGTTGAGTTTCGGACCGGACCCTCAGCACCCTTTCAATGGGATATCTGACGAGATTTCCTTCCGGTTTTAAGGAGAGGAAACCTTCAGAATTCATTAACTGGCTAGTACAGGCATGCGAAACTGTCTTTTCATCTTTCCACCTACAAGACGAATATACAAGAAGTTAAGACTCTCACCAGGTCCTGCTGCCTACAAAAGCTGATGTTTAGATGAGCTGAACTGAAACAATCCCACAGTTTGATATAATGCGTAGGTAGATACTGAACTGCGAGTGAAAGCGAGTGTAAAAACCGCAATGGGCCTCACGGTATTTAAAACGCACCCTGGACATTGATCCAGCTGTCTGATCAGCTTTGGATGAAGGCCCATCATCGTCGGTTGTGCTTCCGTGGCATGCCTGAACACTCGTCCGCCATTGTTGAATTGATTTACTGCTCGAGCTTTTGATGTTTAAATGGCGTCAAGTAGCCCTTTAGGCGGTTCACGAAAGCAAAGAAAAATTGGCCAAGGTCGCGGATGATCGCCTAACTTCGTACACGCTGTCTAGCACTGGAAACAGAACCTGAGATGCTCCAACCGCTGATTTTTGTGCAAAGAAATATGTAACGCGAGCTTCGCTCCTATTAGACTAAATCAGCAGTGCATATCCAGTGGCCGTGCCGTGGTTTGAACTCCGCACATCTGACATGCGAGGCAAATGTGGTACCATTACTCCACCAGGGCAAGCTGGACCCATTCGGATTTTTACGTTTGAACAAGTAAACATGTTCGTTCTTGGGACGCCCGACAACTCGAACGACGATCCAGTAACGTATCTTGGTTGAGTTGGTCGACTGACCCGCCAGTCAGAACTTCCATGCTGCTAGACGTACCATTGGGATGCGTTAAACCGGCTGTCTGTTCAACATCTTTTGGTGGGACTCCTGAAGCTGACGGTACACTCGGTTACCTAGACCAATTCAGTCATGATTCTAACCCTTGGACAAATCCTTTGACGGAACTGCCGTTGAGGATTGTTTTTTTTCGTTGTTTACGTGAGAAGCGTACTCAATTCTCATGGATGATAACTCAGTTCGCAAGTTGACTAACAGTAATCAAGAACACATGCTATACGATACATTGGTTGCCCTTTTAGGACGTCTATTTAGCCGGAGTGTTCATCATACCTAATACCGTGGGTTCGATTCTCCTGGCTAAACAGTCACATGCCTTTTGAGTGCATGAGGACGAGACACAGATGAGAAATGAATGCAGGGATAATGTTATCAGATACAGCCCTCCAGTTTAGGGGTGTACCAAACGCCACTTGGATCACAAAATTGTCATTCCTAGACAAAATTGCTTTGTCCAACGTTGTAATGTGAGCGCCGACCGTTCTTTATTTCTTCGGATATCAGAAAAATGTTGAAGGTCGGTAAATTTTTTTTGAAGTCTTACTGACTACCAGAAGATTATTATTAACTTTGTAAGCCCACTGGAATTCCGGGTTCTTCAGGACAGAAAAAAGCGGTGGGAGTTGCCTTTCCCAGATTGCCTTTCTCTTTAACAAAGCGCGCAGTGTATGGAAATCGTTCTCTCATTTGTTTTCCGTAATGCGTAGAAGCCCGGTACCAAGCACAAGTCCATCTGGAGCGGCAGTAGAAGGTTAAAACTGGTCCAACAGTCTGCGGAATTGGGAACACTGGTTGTGTTATCTTGCACACCGTCGACTTCCATGTGGAACATGCGACTGAAAAGTTGTACATTAGAAGATCTAACAGTGTCTCTTCTGTGAACCATCTTGGGTTTCAGAAACCACACAACAGTGTGAACGATCTCTTTTCGAAATCAGGTGGATCTCCATACGGGAAGTCACAAGCAAAGGCCTGACTACCATTCATTGAACGAAGAATAAAAGTGGAGTATGACTGTGTGAGAGACCATTGACTTCAGGTAGGTGGATTTGTATATGAAAGCTTGCAAATTTATTTCCAAAAATCCACCTGATGAGCTGGACACAGCTCCCCTCAGTTTGTACTCATCTTGGTAGGTTTTAAATACTTGTTAAAACGTGTTTTGTGGATCGCGGTTGAATTGGGCGGAACCCACGTTTTTCGTAAAAAAAAGCTTAGATCAAATCTAGCTAAGACGCACCTTCACATTTCCTGGCACGAGCGAGCTGTACCAACCAAAATGTCGTGCGATGAATTCCACTAGCGGCTAATTAGGTTTCTTTGCTCATAATGAACCACCAACACCAACACCACCCCCACACTCCATGGCATTTCCCTGTACATGAACCAAGTTAAACCAAGTTCCTCGTTCTCTGAGTCAGAACACAAACCAACCGGATGAAAGGCAACCCTTCTCGCGTGCTCGTGTGTGTGTGTGAGTGCGTGCGTGCGTGCGTATACTTAATCTCGTTCTTGCTCAGCTTGCCTACCCATCCAGACAGGACAACTCAAAGTTGTCAGTTTGAAGTTTGCTCAAGATGTGTTTAAATAGAGCTGAAGCTGAAAAAATCAGAGTACATCCCGCTGTTAAATACCTACCCGCAAACTGTTTGTTGTCCATTATCATACTTTTTAAGGCCACGACGACGCAGCGTTCTCCGTCGATGGTTGTCCGGATGGGTGGGGGGTGGGGCGTGAGCTGCAGGGACTAATCGTGCGCGTGCTTGTCTGAATTCCCACGCTTTCGTTTGCAAATCAATTTTTATTGTGTGCACGTCTTTTTATCGCGTAAGTCCGTTTATGACATGTCACAGCGATTGAAAATGCAGTGTTAGTAATTAGTATGGTTCACGTGAGCTCTCACTCGCGGTTTACTCCAAATCTGGAGACTCATTGTAACATCATAATCTACGGTTGTTTGTGGTTGCTTCAGGCAGCCGATTCGTCTCGATGGCGGACGATTTGAAACAGTGCGGAGACGATGCGACTTTTACGGTCTAACTCGTTCGTACATGATTTCCAGATTCCTTCGTGGTACGTACATTTGCCTGGAGCAGCCCAGCACACTCACACAGTCCACGTGTGACAAAATGCGTCGTCACTGTTGAACAACCACCGCCCATATAGAATGAACAATCTCTGAATTGTTTGATGTCTTGTAGCTGGTACAAAATAGTGTCAGTTTGCATCAGTCTGGTCACCACTACTATCTAACTATATAAGCTGCTTCTCGGTTGCCATGCCTGAGATGAACTGACAGACTTTCGCTTTCCAGATGAAATTTTTACAAAAAAAAGCTCAGGACGTGTACCTTGACGAAGCTTGACGAAGCCAAAAAAAAACAGACAAACCTTGGATGGAGACATGGGTTAACAGTCTGAAACGTACTTCATGATGAACGCAGAACATCTGCACACATGCAATGTACTTCCTGTTTGTTGCCAATCTGTGTCCAAGCCATCCACATATAGGTAGTCCATCTGTTTTTCGAAGATAGAAAAGTTATTCTGAATATGCACCAAGGATCGATGCCCCTATGGATACAATTTACCCAAGAATAGGTTCCGTAGCACAGCAAAGTTTTCGTTCTGCAAGGATCATCTATGGAAAACCTCGGTTAAATAGAACAAACAAATTCATATGGGCTCGTGTGGGTAAACATACGAATGGATATCACCTAAGGCTGACATTCACCTATGTGTCAAACACAATAAGCTCTCCCAGTTTCGGTGATCGCTTAAGGTTTGTATCAAGAAAAACTCTGCGATCAACAACCAATCAGCGCCTACTTTCCAGTCTTCATTGATCAGCTGATTTGACGGGAAGTCAACCCGTTGAAACGATGTTCAGTGACGCCAGTATTCCTTGCTCCTCAAAATATTCAATCAGAAGGGCTTAATAAAGAGCAGTGAGTTCACCAGATTCCAGTAGATAATTCCGCAGCACTAACTATTCTCAAGGCTGTTGAATGGTTCACTGCATACCAGAGAGCTAGGTCAGTAGAACCTATGAACAAGTTTAGAATCGTGTAAGGATGTTACATTTTGCCAAGTGTGTTTATACAATTGAGAGTGCACACAACACTGCAGTAGATCTGCTCTTTTCAACTCATCACCTCACTAACCACACTGCTGTCTCTTTCAGAGGGAAATACCTTCGAAGGTGCGTCCTTAGTGAGCGACGTTTCTTTCATTACGACGGGACTAACACAATCAACCTCCTTTAGATGGAGAAAGTATGGAGGAAAAATTTGGGAGACTTCAACATCTTGGCCCTTTTCTGTTCCCAGTAGGCCACGCGTATCAGTACTTCAGCATCATCGTCAACGGTCAGTTGGGAAACTCATTACAATCCATACTTGTAGTACGGATGTTGGAAAATTCATTTTGGCACCGGAAGCTACGGCAACGTCAAAATCGACTTCTCAAGAGGTTGAACCAATGCGTGACAGTCACATACCATCAATCAATCCTCCTTGTTCCTTGCTTTCTCGGCTGTAGACGTATTCAGACTACTGGTGGACGTTCGAAATGCCCTAGCTGAATGGTCGTCGACCCTTGCAGAGGATCTTATACTGGCTCGACCATCCACCGGGTGATTCGAGTTTACCAGCCGTACGAACCGGTCAGTGGACACGTGGTCTTCAGATCAACAACCTGATACGACAACTAAAAAGTCACGTGACCGTGCCTTCATCGCCCACCTGATGAGTCCGAAAAGAGCGAGAAGCCCCTGTGCATGAGGTCTTCCAGTTTCTATTACCAACTTTTCCATAAAATTTGTTTACTTTCTGTTACATGCAGCCTATTTGGTCCTTTGAATAGCATGAGTAACAATAATACGCCAGAAGTTCACAATGTCCTGAAAGCCTTTAAGTTGAGACTAAATACATTGTTTGTTAACTTGGCAGTCAGACGACGGGTAGATTTTTAATTTCGAGTCTCGCGTTCCACCAACTTTGTAGAAAAGAGATCAAATTTCGGGGACTCTTGAATTTTTCGATGAATGTTCGTAAACGTCCCGTCCGGCCGATTCTATTCGATTTGGTCGCGTGCCCTCTCTCTAACTAGGCTTAGCTACCCGTTTCCAAAAAGAAAGCTATGCCAAATAAGTGTTGACCAGACATTAGGTGAGTTCCGCACACAAGCGAACGTCTTACTCAGTTTTCTGAGGAAATGTTCGTAACTTCAAAAGCATTTAACTTGTCAGAGTGATGCCATGATCAGAGCAGTTTTAATGTAGCAACCCACCACGGGATAGTTTGATGGGATCCCCGGTATATTTATGAAAAGCGCTCACGGACCTGATAACTCAACAAGACCTCAGGAAAAAAACTTGACCAAAGCAGTTCCCGCTCAGTTGATTATCCCTTCGCTGACATTGTGTTTGGTCTTGGGTTCACACCTGAGTGAAACTAGGCACTTTATTGTTTGTAGTTGACTACCGTACAGTGGCTCCGCATAGTTAAGATGGTGCTTCCAGTCTTGACACTAACTGGCAACCGTATAGCAACAGACAGTTATAAATCCTTCACTATGAACTTTGGGATGGGGACTAAGTCTCCACTGTGTCGATTGAAATTAGTCAAGTGATCAGCTGACTATCGGATGCCACTCCCTCATTGGCAGGTTGTTTCAACCAATATGGATTATATATGTGGGCTTACCGCCCTCCGCTAGCACAGTCACACCACCATCTAGAGAGGGTGGGTCACAAACTCCAAATGCCACTCTAGCCTGGGTGGAAAAAAGCTAATTTTTTCTCATCACGCGATTCGTCTCTGGGTCACAGGTTGCCTACCGACCTGACAACCCAGGACGTGGCACATCATCGGGTTAGTTGATAAATGACCGGGCGAATTCAAACTACATGTTGTGAGCATAATTTATTCCGTAACTACCAGGATCTGCGGCCATGTGTGCAGGGTGACCTATTTTGGTTCCATGTGAACAGTGGAGATCGATTCATTCTGCATCAGAATTATCCGGCTGAAACGTGGGAGGAAAATTACTGACTCATCCAAGAACTCTCCTGAACTGAAATGTAGTACGCTCTCTCCAGTACGGCTAGAAAAGCACATGATCAGGAATAAAAACAGTTAAACCGTAGGTGGTTGCGGGACCTGCAGCGAACCCAGTCTAGCGCAGTGTTTTGAAGAGTCCACACCAAAGATGCTGGGGTACTGGACTCGAATGTCGCTCTTACTAACGCTCATCAGTAGTAGGGCAAACCGATTGTATCGCTCAAGCCTGAATGCCTTCGCCTGTTCAAAAGTGATGATTCGGGCGTGTTTGGCGCGAGCCGGTGCAGTAGTGGTAACACGCTCGGCTCGCATGCCAGATATTCAGAGTTGAAATCCAGTCATGGCCTGTGATATGCGGTGCTGGTGAGCCCTAATAAGAGCAAGACCCGAGTGTGATGCTTCTCCCTTTTGGTGTGGGCTAACCAGACCAACTGCATCAGGACATGAGATGAACTGTTCAAACCAGAGCGACGTGACGTTGGGCTATATTGGGGTGGGACTTCTTAGAGTGGATGTTAAATATGAGGGGTACCATAATCACCCTAACGATTGAAGCAGCAGGGACTAGACAGCTCGCATCAAACCTGTAACTTTTGCATGGGCTTTGGTTGTATGTTTTTATATCGATTCATCTGCGAGTTGTCTCACCTTGTTTGTAAGACTAGGTAGGTCTCATTCATGAACCCCGTTTCTGTAAGGCTTGTATGGCCACGTCTTCCTCAGCGGGCGTTTTTCTCAAGTTTTATCAGCTTAAAGTTGCGCCTTTACAAAAATCAAATCGAGTATCTCCCTTACTTGTTCAGCTCGTCATTTTCACGAGAGGAATCAGTCTGGGAAAGCAGGTGGGAATACTGTAAAGTTGGCATCTGAACCGTGGTTTTTGTGTTAGCTTGTGATAACGTGATCAGCAGCTGGTTGGTGTTAACGTTCAAGAATTTCTTTAAATAAGTGATTCTAATTGCTGACGTTAATCTCTGAATAGTGACGATCTTTTTATTGGATCATTGTTCTGGGTCATCAGGCCTGTGTGCTATGGGCCCAAACGTTATTGCATGTTTAGATTATTGCAACCTCTTATCAAGAACTTCAGAACTGCCAGTTATTGCATCTAAGATGTTCCTTTACCGGCTCATAGTTTTTATCGTTTTCTTCAGTTTGTTACGACCGCAGAAGGCTTCTGTCTCTAGGACCGTTTTCTGTAACATGGGGCACTTCCGTTTACAATATATATCAAGGATAGGACACATGAGGTTCAAGCGGAAAGCACTTCTGGCTCAGTGAAGTGTATAATTTAACGTCTTCCTACGGTGTTCGCCAGCAAATGTACATGGATTCTTCCACTACTTGGTAATACATGAAAGTAGAATGCTTGCCGGCAGGGAATTCGAACGGATATCTGACAGTTGTATTGCCTTGACAGAACAATGTGTACCTTATTAGTGGTTAATCACTGGGTGGTTGGCCTGCTCACAAGGCTTGATTGAACAAATCAACTGCCAGCTGATCAACAGCCACTAATCTCAACAGAGTTACCCATCTTTGAACATACTGCCCGCATGCACCTTTAAAAGTCTGTCCGGGCGCCTGTCGAATCCGCCGTCCCAATTTTCAGCTGAAAGGCGCAGTTAGTTGTAGGGACCATAACCTGTCCAACAACCTTGGTTTGAATAATCGATTGAAGTGTATGATGTATCTACTCTGACACGCTTAGTGGAGTACAACCAGGATGATATCAGCACGACGTCAGTGTAGGGTACTGTTCACTTATCAATACACATAGCCTGCTCACAAGCCATGCATCTCAACGAGAGTTTGAACACACGAATAGGTTGTCGTCTAATTTATGTGACCCGGTCTGCCCTGTGAAGTCAAACAGACAACTGCGATCAGTAATCGATCAAGCCAGCCGAGGACGGATATCTACCCGGCTACTTTGACCAGCTCCGCGACTGAACTGATACAGCCCAAGTATCTTAGTGAAGCATCTGTCAACTTAAACTTTGCTTTTCCAAGGTCATATGCTATCTTTGTCTATCGGCTTGCTGTCTATGACGGGTATAACCCAGTTTACTCAATCCTTATCGGTCCATTCAGTGGAATTTCCAACATATACACAAAGGGTGGAATAACAGACAATCTGTCTAAATTTCAGTTTACATCGTTTCGTTTTGTTATCTAGCGACTAAATGAGCCTAAATGGTAACGTGGAGCCATCCGGCAGGACGAGAAGGCAGAGAGTAACCTGAGTTGGAACGATAATTGAAGCATGTGAAGGGGCGTGCTTTACTATGCCGCATAGTCGCAAGTTAAAAATCTAAGTCTTCTGAAGGCTGAAAATGACCCTTACTGACAACGTGGTGTAGGCTAGGAACTTGCACTCTAACTTTACGTACGAAACAGTGATGAACAGCCATTGTGCTACGTTCCCTCCGTAGGAATACCGGCGGATTCGATCGAAATGCAATTTTAAAAAATCCAGACAACTAGACAAACGTTTATTCATACACATTGGTTCATTCTTTATCGTCTGGATTTCGGACAGCAACGGAATGCATTATAAACCCGTCCGTTTTGTGCGTTTCCTTGATGAACTGATGCCGTGGAAGGAAAACTTAGTTAGACTCTTTTGTACGTTTCTGTAGGCAGGCCGCTTTCGAACATATCTTGATCGAAAGCTGTCTGTTTTGGCCAGCCATCGTAAACCTTTACCATTTCTTGGATGACTATGAACAAATTGACGGTTTGCTGTTATTTTGAGTCCCCAAAGCTGGTGGTCTTCTTTGTTCCGAACGACTCTTGCCCGTGGCCTGCTTGGCCAGCGGTGTGTGAACTGTTTATCCCGGATTTATTCTGAGGTTGTTCGGAATGTTAGCCTCGGATACCGTAGTAGTACATATCACCACGTGACTGAACTACGAGTACAATGAGACCTGAATTTAGGACAGACGCAACCATTCTTGATCTCCTTATAATTTCATTCGTTTAGTCATGATATTAGAATCATCCAGCAACTTTTTCATGAAGGAAACTACTCACAAGGTTGCTGAAAAATATTCGACAGCCCACGATCGGTTTCGTCCTTCTGGGGGTCGATGCAGTCCCCAAGTTTCCACCAACCCAAATTGTACTGGTTTCGACAAATATACTCATTTGCAAATCAATTTGGTTTTCACTGGGAACATAAGAGAATCTTTCGTTTATGATGTTCTCCAACTGAATTTGCTGCTCAAAGGCGATATCTCGAATATCGTACCAAGTGAAACATGAGGTGGCTTTTGTGCAGCAAATTCAGTTGATGAACATCATAAACGAGAGATTCACTTGAGTTTCCTGTGAAAACCAAATCGATTTGCAAATGAATGTATTCGTCGACATGCAGTAACTTATTTTAAAGTTTGTCTTCTCCAGACGGAAAGGACTAGGAGGGAAATCATCCGTTTGCAATGATTCACGTGACAGGGGCTGATGGTCGTTATATGGGGCCACCATTACGAGATTCGGGTAGTAGATGCGCTGGTGAACTGTTCTTGTGAAACAGGCACATTGCTTTGCCCCGGGATGTCATTTTAGAATTTCGGCACCGGTAAGTTCTCGCGAAAAGTTTTCTCACTGTAACCGCTATCACCGGTCACCCTAATCGAGTCCTCCCATCACCAATGTGCGTTATAATGATGCTGAATGTGTCGAAGCAAAAAATGTGTATCACTCTATATATTATTGAGTTGCTTCTACACTTACACTCTTGTTGTGGGTCTGGCCAAAAAATGTGACTGAACCCTGGGGGACACCACTCACCGAGAGAGCGATGTCACTAGTTCACATAGCTCAGGTCTTCGTGTAGCTATTCACTGTACCCTCAATATTTTCCTGTGGAAATGGCACTATCCAAACCTGCAACATATTCATATGATTTGGTTGTGGTTTCTTTTCTTTTTCAACACCAATTTGTTTGCTGAATATCTCTCCCGTGTTGCATTCCGCCATATTGTCCTGCATTGTAATATGTCCTATCTTGTTGTACTACACTGCGTTGCACTACACCGCGTCCTATTCTGTTGTATCATGTTAAGTGTGGTACATCATAGTGTTTTAATGTCTACACCTCGTGTGTGGATGGATCTCTAACAGACCCACTAAAACACGTTGGATATTCCTTAGTTGTGAAACCTACACCTGTGCCAGAAGTGAATTTATGTGACTACTACTTACTTTCCGGCTATCAGTAGATGTTTCGGGCACATGTTCTGCACGATGTGGAACACACGATGCGAAGACTTTCGGCCGCGGCTGTTTCCGCCTGATTTGACAGCTCTGATCCACCAGCTGGTGATTTTCGAACTTCCCTTCCTATTCGCCCTTCTGTCTTATTCCTTAGGCTTATGCTCGTCGCTTGCGCACGCAGTTCGGCACAAACGACTTGTAGCATCCCATTTCCTGCACAAAGACCCAGCTGATGATTTCTGAACTTCCTATTCGCCCTCCTGTCTTATTCCTCAGTTTTATGCCCGACGCTTGCACCGCAGATTGGTACAAACGATTTGTAGCATCCCCTTTCCTGCACAAAGACCCATCGTCGATGCGGCAGGCTGAACTGGAACCGAATGTTAACCCACACTTCACTATGTTCTCGTTTACCACCAGCCTAAATGTTGAAAAATATAATCTGACCGCCTAAAATAGCAAACCTTATTGCGCAACATACATGAATAGAAGATATTCCGGCTAAGAACCATAGTTGGAGTCCAGCTAGAAAAAAACATCTATTTTTGTGCAGTTATATCCATCGGTTCAGTACGGAACTTCATTATCCCATGAATGCATCATGACGAAGGTTAACATCAGCATAGATGGGCCTGAATTAGCGGCACATTAGAATCTGTACTCAAAAAATTACAAAAGACTATGAACAGAGCATCGATTGGTTACCCTTCTTAAGAGTTAATTTTGTAGTCCCTCTCGTGTGATTCTCAGATAGATGTGACATCCGGAACACGTAAAACAGAGGCATCATTTGGGCTTCAAATCCTGGACCGTATTTACTATTTGCTATATTTGTGAAGAGTTGGGAGTCTGCTAAAGCCCTTCGCAATGCTCACGTGGCATTCCGATCGACCCTTAATTATAACTGACAGTTTATTTTATCTACTTGCTGGTCTACATAGAACTGCCGTGTCGAGGATGTCCATATATGGTTCAGAGTGTAGCATCAACAACAATAACGGACCTTATTTCTGGACTATTTTGGATGAATCAGTTAAGTACGGTTGTATCAACATTGAATCCTAAGCCCACATGAGATTTGATTAGTTGAGCGACAACTTACGAGGCCTCGGTCTACAAGCTGACGGACATTGATCAAACAAGCTGCATTACAGACGATCCTGTCAGATCAGGTGACCGACAGCTTGAAGAAGTCAGTCTGCCAAATAACCACAAAATAACTATTTGTTCAGCCAAATTGACATACTGGATTGTCGCAGGACAAATGTTTACTCACACTTGGTGCAAGGTACTTCGAATTCGGTACCTCATATTACCTTAATCCAAATATTCGAATAAAACATCATTGACCTTGGTGGCATGGTAGGCGATACCAAGGGAGGACAGGTTTACACCTTTGCACCTCCCCAAATGTTGACAATTGATAAAATGTGAAGCACGTTTAACTAACCGTATGATAGAATACATTTGACGGAGGCCTTCAAGATCTCTACCAGCTGAATTTGAACAATGTGAAGCAATTCTCTGTCATTCACCCAGGTTTCTGGCTTTGTGATCGACTAAACAGCAGTCACACCGACCGATAATTTCAGATGGTGAATAGTTAAGTTGGCGTACTGCATGTAGAAATTTAGTTCGTTCGTTTTTCAAGCATAGTACTCCGATAATGGAGGACATAAAAGGAACCAGAGCATTTGTGTGCTTACTACACTGATTAGATCGTTAGTGGTGCGCACCGATTAGATTAGATTAGATTAGATAGAGAAGGAGCTTCTTACTAGTTTCATTTGTCCAGCAGACAGCTGCATTAATCGCCCCTTAGGGGCCACAATCCACCAAATGAAAGCCACTCCTTGTAAGTCGAGACGTGGTAATCTGTACCATCGAAGAGAGGTCAATCACGGAAGACGCCAAATACCACCGTTGAGTCTGGTAGAACTCATTAGCAAGATCACCACATTTCTGTCGAACTGTCATCCCTCTTAATCCTTCTATGGAATCGATGTATTTGGCTCCAACTGTACAGTAATTTGTTTTGCGGAGGCTCCCTGAACCAACTGGGAGTCGAGTATGGAATCCAGGGAAGGCCTTCGAACCTAGAGATACAACGAAAAAACAGTTGTGCTGTAACTAAAACGGACACAGTATCGATCATCAACACTTATAATGTCAAATTAACCGGCCTAACACAGTGAGCAATAAGAAATTGTGCAAGACAAGAACAAAACAGATTTGTGTGGCCTTCTTTGACAGATCGGGACAATGAAAACTGGTGAATCAAAGTCGATGGCGAAAGGAATTGTGAATTTCTGTCAACGTTGCACATTTTCGTATTGTAAGCGCATGTATTTTTCGGTCTCCAGTCACATTTGTTTCCGGACCAAGGTTTGGGCAGCATACCGTCATGTGTGAGTTTTAGTTTGCTTAGAATAAACTGATCTCTTTAAGCCTGAAGATCGAAAAAAACACGTCGTAGGAATTTTCAACCGTAGGAGAGTATGGCTCTCAAAATGAGTTGGTCGGCTACCGAATTGCACCGGTCTGACGTCCCAAGCTCTGGTTAGAGAAGGAACTTGTTCATTTGTACACTACTTGTATCTCATGTCAACGTTTAACGGGTTCACGTGATTCTCTCTTCCTAATGCAGTCATTAATTTGTTCTGGGCCCTCCCTCTTTGTGTCGCAAGAACATATCTGAATATGGAAAGATCTACCATCTTCTATAAAACTAGCTAACTTGCCGCTCATACAAGATGGGCTCAAGTCTATAGTCGGGAAGCTTGAACATCGTGATGGTAAAACTTCTGCTCAACTAAAGTGTGGATGCATTCATTTTGGCAGGCTCGTATTTGAAAGTTCTCTGAAACAATAATGCCAGATTTGCAGATAGTGTGGTCGTTGATTATTTTCTTCTATTCTAATCGTGTACAACGTGATTCCCCGTCTTCTTGCTGCCGTTTTGCACCTATGCTGCCTTTCTTGTTTTGGCCAGAACGTAAATCGCTCTTTTTGCTATTGTCTTCGCACATCTAGTTTAAATCGACCACGCGAGTTTCGCCATCTTGTGGCCACCTTGCCTTGACTGGGATCCCGTTTGAAATTAGCAGTTCTTACACCGGTGTATAGAAACCGGTGTAATCCCACGACCGGAGGTTTGTGCAATGTCTTTCTTGTGTTATTGTATTCATACTACCGAGTCTGCTGATAAAACTCAATGTGAACGACTTGAATTTTGGGGTTTTGAACGTAACTCAACGTGGCCCAACTGATTGCTGGAAACAATCAACAGTAACCAACGTCTCGACTCTTCAAATGCAGTCTTCTTCACGAACATCTTGTTGAATTCTGAACAGCCTGACCAAAGTTGTTCAAATCAGTCAATTCGGTCTGTTATATAAAGCATACTATCATAGACTACTCACAAGGTTGCTGAAAACTCTTCGACGGCCCACGACCGGCCCTTCTTGGGGCTCATCAAGTAGGCGCGATCCCCGAGTTTCCGTCAACCTTATGATCTACTTGAACCCAAATTGAACTGTTTTCAAGAGATACACTCATTTGCAAATCAGTTTGGTTTTCATGAGAAACTCAACTGAATCTCTCGTTTGTTGTATCCTACATCTGAATGTGCTGCACACAGGCCGCCTCATGATTCAGTTGGCACGATATTCGAGATATCGCAGTATATTTTCATAGAGGAAACTACTCACAAGGTTGCTGAAAACTCTTCGACAGCCCACACCAGAGATTTAGTTGAGTCTCTCGTGAAAACCGAATTGATTTGCAAATGAGTGTATTTCTCGATAAAGCATACTAGCTAAAAATTAACCCTGTTTGCCTGAAATTCTGGTTTGACTCATAACAAAAACACACGGCAAGCACCGCATGGTTAGAGGAAACACTAGGAGAAATGCCGGGGAATATTATTATATGTTCAAAAGAGAAAGACATTTGGTAATGGAGTGTTTCACCTCTCATTGGTGACCATGAGGACCATACTTCATCTGTCTTCACCAGTCTGAATGATACCCTACCAATTAGCTTATTGGTGGCTCCAACTGTTGTGTTCAGTTGAAGACCATTGTAAACGAGAGATACATCTGAAGTCGACTGAATCTCCTTTAAAAACGAAATTACTGTGCAAATGAGAGTATCTGATGAGGACGATGAGCCCATTTTACGGAGTTTTGGTGATGTACTTCTACTGCGCGACAGCCATCTGGATTTCTGCTGAAGGTTACTAAAAGTATTGCAGTAATTACTGAGTGTCCTCTCGTAAATAATTAAATGTCATCAGCAGAAGACGAATGACAAGTTGAGACGAAACGTGAGGAAGATGGTTAACAGTGGCATAGTAAACTCTAATTCCTGATGTCAGCTGGCTGGAAGTCCGAGTGTCAGGCTGTTTGTATCCGAAACAGACGTGTTCAGTGGTTCCTCTACGGGGAATCGCAAACATTGCCCCATGCATCCAAAGGAAAAGTTTGCAAACCAAATTCAAGAATTTCCTGACTTTGGGACGAGAAAGATACATTCGCATGTCTGGTGAAACCGCCCAAAGGATCCTTACTCTGAATTTCCGAGTTTTTCAACAGCTTCCAGATTCGCTTCCAATCTGCTATCGCCTCGGTGTGAACAAAACTTCGGGAATTCCGGTGAAATATGTGCCCAAATTCTTCGTTTCGTGATGGAATTATTCCCAATCTCCTTAGCCCTGATTTGATAGGTGTTGGATCGTACGTGTTAAGACCATGCTGATTTTGTGCTGTCATCGGCTTCGAAAATTGGTTGACGTTACTTGAAATGGATGCCACCCAAAAGTAATCCTAATATAAGAATTAGTTGTACACTCCTCTAAATGACAGGTGTCGATTAGAGTACCTCTCTCATTCAACCCAGCGAAGAGAATAAATCTCATTTCAGTTCCTCACGCCATGTGGCTCTCCTGCACTATTCCCAAGGTTCGTACTCTGCTATATGTATGGTCTTCCAAATTTGCCTTCTCCCTCGTCTTCTCCTGTGTAGGTCAATGGTCATTAGTCGGTTTTGAACACCCCAGTTGAACACAAAGGCAAAGGCGTCTTTCCACTCATCGGGTGCACACCACACCCTACTATGGTAAACTGATCTACCTGGGTACCAATCTCACCTCACCAGGTGCCGTAACTATGGGAATTGTGTGGTCAGTGCCATGATAACGCGAATCTTCTGTCTAGGGTTTGAGTCCCAACCCTTTGCACACACATTGGATAGGGACGGGCGCAAATTACAAGTAAGGGGGTAGGAGAGGCATGTGGGTTGTACAGAGGATGGATGTTCTGGCACGTTGCCAGAGCAGATCATACTAGAGACCGTCGCGCGCATGGACAGTGTGTTGTACTTCACCCCATCACTCTTATCTTTTTATGGGTATTACAAAGTTGGACAAACAGACAAGCTACACATTACTACCACCATCCACAAAAAAAGGAACAATAAAATCCTACTCAAGACTAACTGGCACGCACACGTGTGTGCGGGTGTGTGTATACGTATTCGCACCAGTAGTAAGCTAACATGGGAAAAACAGATGACATGTATCGGAGAGCCAACATAGGACATGAGAAAAGATGGGCTGGTCTGGACACGAGCCAAAGTTCAGCATCAACCAGGAGAAAAAGATGTGACTGATCGTAGCCTAAACGGACTGTTGGTCGTCCTTAAGATGACTGGTGAAGTTAGGGTAGGTGATGGAAGTGCAGAGATTTTGTCGCACTGCTCGAAGCTTGAAAACTGATTGTCAATAATGAAGGGGAAGTCGGTCCTAACTTGACAAGGAAAATATCGTGCCAGGAAGTTAAAGCAAGCGAAACTGAGTACCGTTCGTTTTCGATTTCAAGAGGGATACCAAATCGATCTCTTGACGATTGTTTCTCTTTGGACAGGATGTCACATCCTTGTGACTAGCACCAGCGCAATTCCGCTGACTCCTCAAGAGGATGAAACAGCTGTACGGTGCTCCTGAGCTTCTTAGCATGAATTAGTTCCACTTAATGGATGAAATCTTCGTTGGGCGAAATCAGTTGTTTTTGTGTGTTTTCTTCGGCGCTTATCGGTCTGCGAAGGGTATCTTCACTTTACCAAGAACCAGAAAAATAGGATACTTTAATGAAGAGAGTACTGAAATGAATTGTTATCTGAGTTTATGAAAAGGATTCTGAGAAACTTTGTGTGACAAGCATTCGAAAAATCGTTTGAAAAAACAGATACTTGATCAGTCCTACGTCAACCAAACATGAGTGCGAAACGAGTAGTATATTTGCTGCCTCGAGACTGAACGCATCTCTGGCATTTCTGGATACACCCCTATACTCAGTGGGCCAAAGTGGACACTAACCTACATAACTCACATGTTTGTAATCCTTACTCCTTCTCATATGTCTAGTTATTTCATTTAACACATTCACTGTAGGCCCGCTGTAGCCTTGCAACGCCATTCAGCGCAGGCAGTCAAACTCAAATTCTTATTCAACAACAAAATGAGACCATCATCTGCCGATCAGCCGATCATTCCAACTCAGGTTACTGTGGCTTTCCAGTCCAGCTCCATTTTATCCATTTGTCATTCTATCGTAGAAAGAAGACGGTAAAATTTGGTCACTTGAATTACCAGACGTGGAGCGCGATCGTGGAAACCAAGATTGATTTATTGGCAAGCTCAGCTGATAGAGTTTGAGTGGTTTAATTTTAAAGTTTGTTGTCTTAAACTCCCAAGGAACAGTCACCTAACGAGACCCCCGTAACCACCGACATTGTCCAAGAGAAAAAAACCTACGTGTAATGCATTGTCTGCTTTATCTTACTGTCCGAATCAAGCCGGTTTGTGTCACAAACAGACCACCAGAAAAACAGTCCAGTCGTGTAAGTGCTATTGGTAGTTCAGTAGGTCCACTTATACGACCACTGAATGCCGTGAAGTTAAAAAAAGTACGATTCGTCTTGTACAGTGAGTCCTCCTACACCAAGGACCGCTCGTTGGTCCCGGTCGAAGTGACCATTTGTTCTGCAGAGGATTCACTGTTGACAGTTTTATACGATGGCCAAATACCTACTGAAGAACCCCACAACATCTGTTTGTGCTGGACTAGACCGGAGTACTGTTCGGGGGGATTTCCCTTTTTTTGGTGGGGCCTGTTGATTCAAACAAAGTTGTTTTGGGACCATTCGCGTGGTACCACACTAATCCTGCAATTTTCTTCGCTTTCTGAATCATCTTCTCTTGACTGGTCATTCTCAGATCCACCCATACCTGGAAAGTCATCCAGGATATAATGAATGAAACAAAATTCATTGAGATAGGGGAGCAGATCTATTTTCCTGTTGTTCTCTTCCCGTTTGCTGAATGGAGTGGAAGGTTAGGAAGTTTTGATTTCGGTTTGAAGTTGACCGCATCGGGTTGAATTACAGGATGAACCCATTCGGTGAATTCAGCTGGTTCGGTAGATCGGCCGTAATGACTACAGGATTTCAGTACGGTTAACTCGGGTCCGTGATAAAATTTTACACTGGGATTTATTGTAATTTCAATGGAATGACATAATAACCTACTGTAGGTTTTCGGATGGCACTCGGAAGTTCGTGTGCCGCATCGACCGCTGAATTACTTCTCCGTTTCATTGTTCGTCAGCTCACCGAGCCTGGCAGTTGGATAGCAAACGTTTCATCGCCAATCTAGGTGACATCATCTGCGTGGGGTTGAATGGGTACATCCCCATCTCTTCTTCCTGTACTTATATTGCTTGCCGGCAGAGGATATGACTCAAAGTCAATCGTTTCCGGTCACAAAGACGGAGATGGTCATCAATTCGTTTGGGATAACATCTGAATCTTTGCTCAGGCAAAAACAAAAAGTGGAAGAGATTTGCCGAGAAATGACGCTCCACAAAGAAATAGACCAATAAACGCATTGACATCCACCCAGCCTACAAACTACTACGAAAAAAGAATTACATGGGTGCTAGATTCTTGACCACTTGGGGAATGAGACAAGTTAACAATAGCCAGCGGATCAATTAGACCAAAGAAAAGAAAATGCTAAAAATGTTATCCAATCGGTCAATCAAGTGGAAACATACCAGAATAACCAGAAGGATGGAGCACAAATGTCTAACTGGACCATTCAAAGAACCAATCAATTACGAGGAAATGAGAACACAATGCAACCCAGATCACAAGCCGACCAATCAAATTAAGTGAAAGCCATCCTGCGAACCGCCTACCATTTTAGAGTCACTAGATGCTGTTTAAAAACTACATAAACTCAGACGGAGGTGTAGGAATTTACCGACTTAACATTGCACTGATGACGCCAACTCGGATGGTGGCGAAGTTTTGCAACCTAGTCTCCAAGGTTGGCAAACAAACCCTCAACCAAGCACCGCACCCAAGCTGTCCGTATTCGCCAACATTGTCTTTTTTCGAATTATTCAGGAAGAACAGTAGCCTCACGAGTTTTCTAGTCACTGCTAACAACAACATAACTCCAACTTAGCTGGTTGCGCGAAGAAAAAGAATTTATCTTTCACTTTGTTTAATAGGCCAGTCATTATTGTCTGTGCCTACCATCAAGTTCCAAACATATCAGTTTTTACTGGGCACCCCAAACAGAAGAATGCCATTTTTCATCATTTTCCAGTAGTACAGCAGATTCTTTCCACTATTTTCCTAAGCCTTCAAAACTCACGACTTACGGAGCTCTTAAAACTGAACAAAATCCCATGTAGATTCATTGTTAGCTGTGCTGTCAGTTTGATCCTTCCCCCCAAAATGTGATGTAGTTCGGTACATCGGCGCTCCCGTTTGTGAAAAGCACACCATTGGAGAGCGCTCACACTTTTCTTTAATTTGAGTTGATGCTTACTTGGAGGTTTGTCCTAAATAAAGCCAGAACAATAGATGACCTTAGAGGCCTCAACTTCCACTTACGCATCGTCATCATCATCATCATCGTCCTCGTTCTCTTCGCCAACAGCACAACATTAGTGTTCCACGCCGATGCTTTGCTGCCGCATAAGGTCACATAAACGCAAAAGTTGTCACCATCAGTATAGCGATTTTAGTGTCCGTAACGCATAACAAGACTGTTTGGGCGTTTATTAAAGCAGAGAAATGCATTCATTGGTAACATATCCCGGAGTCGTTTATGGCGTCGCGCAGAGTGTCCCGTATGCCGACCTACGAAGACGTGCAGCCTTGACCCTTTCGGAAAGATACCTAATTTTGCGGAATAACCACCACGGTACCATAGCAGAAGTTTCCAAGTGATATCAGCCGTCTTCAGGAAGAGACTGGTGGAAGGTTGCTTTATCCAAGGAAATGATTGGGCCAGGTGTGTGGATAAAATTCTCGACCATTCGAAAACAATTTATTCCTTGATCCGAGTGTTGTTTTTTGCAGTCCAAGTGATGCAAGCTCAATTGCCGAAGGATTTTTCTGGCACGGAGAATTAACATTGCTAAACAAGTGACTTGGATTTTTTGTTTCACAGATGGGTTTTTCTTACGGAGGAAGAATGCTGTCCTAATGGTGTAAAAGATTTAGATCTGCCAAAACCATCCCTTTCCTCGGGGTGTCTCAGATGGAGGTTCCTTGTAGGGAGGGAGTGCTGTGAGCCATTGTTTCGCAATAGTGATAAAGAAACAAATCAGTCACCGTTGAACTTGTATCCTTGTTTTCACCACGGTTCGCCACAATACACAAAAAACTATCCACAAACATACGAACCACTACTAACATTAGCAATATACAATAGAGCTATTAAATTAATCGGAAATGACCCTACCATGCCCTCGATACCCTCTGTTGATGAGTGGCGAAGTCGAAATTTCCACGGCACGGATATTTCACCCGTTGTTGCGCAATAGTAAAGTCCACGGGGCCGAAAGAAGCTGGCATCTGGATGGGTGCTTACTCGTGGGGGTCAATCAGAGTTAGAATGTAAAGTGCACACATGCATATCTGGTCTGGCCTCAGACTGAATTTTTATTTCTAACTGCCCAAGTGTAATAATCTCATGGCAATGAGTACAGTCTTCAAACAGCGAACACCATAAGCCCCGTTGAGGTGATACAGAAACAACAAAATAATTGGGACTTTTGCTGAAGTGAGATCCTTGAATCATTCCTGAATCTCACACACATGATTTTCGCTGACCAATAAGGAAAGGCATTTTTTGCTGCCCTACCTTGCTTCCTGAATTCGCTTAGGTTCACAATAGTTCGATGTTTCAAGCGCTACGTATTATGTACGTGTATCTTTATGAGGGTGACCGCACGCACCACTTTGGCAGATCTTCAGGACCAACGTAAAAGCGAATTGTCTCGAGAGAGCACGTCCGAAAGAGTCTGAGGTAGTTATGATCACACCTGAATATCAGCTCAACTAAAGTCTTGAACTACACTCATTCCCGGACCTCTAGTGCGCAAGTGACACAAATTCTACTGAGCCTGTTGAAGCGATTTAGACAATGCTTAATTGCACATAACTCGCAGGAATCTTATCCCATACGCAACCACGGCTCCGATGGCTCTCGTGAGGGACAAACAAACGAGTCTGAACCTGCAAACACCGACCTACAATCCTGTGATGATATCATGACATTCTGGCTACAGCAGCGGCTGATACATTGCCTCAGACGCGGACGTTATGAATACACCAAAGTCGTAGTCTTGTCGTGGACACGGCAGTCACCAGCACTTCCGCTCAACTTTGTGACCTATATTCCTCTTAACGCTTTCCTCGTTTACTCCTCTCTCTCTCTCTCTCTCTCATACCCCAGCTCCATCAGCACCACCCCCCC
>NW_008751835.1:558513-602121 GCF_000715545.1 Opisthorchis viverrini
AGTTAGAATGTAAAGTGCACACATGCATATCTGGTCTGGCCTCAGACTGAATTTTTATTTCTAACTGCCCAAGTGTAATAATCTCATGGCAATGAGTACAGTCTTCAAACAGCGAACACCATAAGCCCCGTTGAGGTGATACAGAAACGACAAAATAATTGGGACCCTTGCTGAAGCGAGATCCTTGAATCATCCCTGAATCTCACACGCATGATTTTCGCTGACCAATAAGGAAAGGCATTTTTTGCTGCCCTACCTTGCTTCCTGAATTCGCTTAGGTTCACAATAGTTCGATGTTTCAAGCGCTACGTATTATGTACGTGTATCTTTATGAGGGTGACCGCACGCACCACTTTGGCAGATCTTCAGGACCAACGTAAAAGCGAATTGTCTCGAGAGAGCACGTCCGAAAGAGTCTGAGGTAGTTATGATGACACCTGAATATCAGCTCAACTAAAGTCTTGAACTACACTCATTCCCGGACCTCTAGTGCGCAAGTGACACAAATTCTACTGAGCCTGTTGAAGCGATTTAGACAATGCTTAATTGCACATAACTCGCAGGAATCTTATCCCATACGCAACCACGGCTCCGATGGCTCTCGTGAGGGACAAACAAACGAGTCTGAACCTGCAAACACCGACCTACAATCCTGTGATGATATCATGACATTCTGGCTACAGCAGCGGCTGATACATTGCCTCAGACGCGGACGTTATGAATACACTAAAGTCGTAGTCTTGTCGTGGACACGGCAGTCACCAGCACTTCCGCTCAACTTTGTGACCTATATTCCTCTTAACGCTTTCCTCGTTTACTCCTCTCTCTCATACACCAGTTCCACCAGCACCACCACCTCGGGTGCGGTCACCTGCCGTCCCAGTCAGCATAGTGGGAGGGGGGTGAATAAACACGCACGTATGAATTAATCACTGTCATTCAGATATGCGTGCTTGGAAAAGCCACCAGTGACCTTATCAAAATAAACCCACTGAGGCAGTGAAACTATCAGGGTCATTGTGAGGACAACGAACTTCAATGACAAATAGCTACACACAGGTAGACATACAGATGGATAGATGCACACACACACACACACGCTAATTAGGCCACGCGTTACACTGTCGCGGTAAAGTTTCTACACGCAACAAACAAACTTGTTTGTGGGCTCCGCTTGGTGTCCAGTTTGCGAAAAATAATTCTTAGGCCGGCGTTAACATCCCATAAACAACCAACAGACAGTAGTTGCTAATTTTTGTTCGAGTTACGGCGGAAAGGAGCTTATCGTGCTTATTTTCAGGTAGTTCACATTAGACACCACATCTAACTCCTAAACAGGGCGACCTTCCACCGCTGTGACACGGATTTGAGTGGACAATATTTTGATACCTCTTGAAGAAAGCAACCCCCACTTCTCACCACCGAGTAGAAAACATAACGAGAAACATAACATAACGAGTAGAAAATATAACCAACAAAAGGGGAGTTTTCAGCAACGTTGTGCGTAGTGTATTACAAAAAATATATGTGTATCGCGATATCTCGAATATCGTAGCGACTGAAACATGAGGCGGCCTGGTACAGCATATTCAGTGGCCTGGAAACACCACAAACGAGATTCAGCTAGGTTCTAGGTGAGTCTCTCGAAAAAACGAATTAGTTTGCGAATGAGTGTATATGCGCTAGTTTCGTGCAATTTGGTTTCAAGTAGAACATAAGATTGATGAAAACTTGGGGACTGTGCCTGCCTGATGAGCCCCAAGGAGGGCGAGAACCGGTCGTGGGCTATCGAGGAGCTTTCAGCAACCTTATGAGTAATGCATTACAAAAATATAACGTCTAATCATTTCACTGGTTGCCTTGAAAGCGGAAATAACAAATAAATAAACAAACAAACAAATAAAGAAATAAAAAATGTCATTCATAGAATGAGTATGATCCTACAAAGCCTGAGCAGAGCTCAAACAGAAAAAGTCTGTAACTGGTGGATCGAACGAAAATGACCCTGGTCGGACCCACGTCTCTCAAAGGGGTAGAGCAAAGAAATCCCCTTTAAGAAGTAATCCCAGGGTTTCAAGAGAAAGATCACAGGTTTATGCAATAGATATTGCGGGAACTTTTCAGAAAAACATATCACACTTCGCAGCAAACCGTGTGAATAAAATGAGCCTCTGTAATAAAAGAACTCTGGGAAAAAAGTGGCCCGCAGAAAAGAGAACTCTAAAAGGGCTGAGTCGGACTGGTGGAATAATATACAAAGGGATCGGCAAATTTGCGAAGTGTTGTATGACGCCGTGATGGATGGTGGTGAATGATGAAGTCAGCTGCGAAGTGCACATGCAAAACAGATAGGTTCCGCCATCTCCAGTGACAGAACAGAAAGGTAACATATCTGATAGAATAGGGCTTAAACGTGAGCTGATCATTAGTGTGAAAAAACACTGAAAGCTAAGAGAACGTGAACAGGGTCACCTAAATATAGAGTCGAGGCACTTGGGAGCTCGTAAAAGGTATGTCAGCTGGGCAACCATCTAATAAAGAGATGGTGAGCAGAAAACAATAGGGGGGGGGGTGGAAAATGGGCAACCATCTAATAAAGAGATGGTGAGCAGAAAACAATAGGGGGGGTAGAATAGCCGAAAGGAATGTAAATCAGGGGAGTTTTGTTCATTAGTCTATGTCATGTGGGGTTTTCGAGACGGTGTAGTCATTATCGTCGTTAATAACTGACAGCGATCCTACTCACTCGTTGGCCGCTGATTATGACACACTGAGTGACTGGTGTCAGGCGGAAAGCTGCCATCCTTATCCTGGGGAACTCTAGGGATAATAAGGTGGCCTTTATGAGCTGTAGCTTTTCAGGAGGTGTTTCTCGTTTGCACAACGGATTCTGGGACTAAACGATAAGACAGAACGTTCAATACTTCCTCAGGCGAGATGGTTCAAGTGGTTAGAGCTCGAATTTACCGACCTCTGCCTCTCGACTTCCCCTGTCTAGGCTTAGGCAACCTGACAGTATCCCAGCCATCGCGCTTCCTTCGGGGGGGGGGGCATGGCAACTAGGCACATAAAGGGTGTCAAAGCTGAACAGTTTGTTTCAATACTTCCTCATTTCCCTGTATGGTCTTCTGTCTCCGATGCCGACGTTACATTTGAACAGAAGTTTTAGCCGGCTAAACAGTTGATACCGCGCTCAGCACACGTCAACCAGTGGAAAATTGAGCGAAGTGGTCAATGACTAAGGCGTGTGAACCTGTCGGCACTTAGCGACAAAAATAATGTGAGTAAAGGAGCAGCATGGCAACATTTGAAGAATGTACACTTCCTTCGCGAACGTTTCCCATCGTAATTTTTCTCTGGATGGTGAGGTCACCTGATGAAAACAAGCAGAGGTGACCTCTGTAGACGAGTGGTTTTTCCTCCAGGACTACAATCACTAAAAGAAGCCTCAAGTGACAGACCAAATTGGTCTCTTCTGAGGGTGTTTATATCAATTGAATCTCACTGCTAGCGTTACAAGTTACATTTTTTGCGGGGCCAGGATCTTTGGTGACAAAACATGTTCATCTCTACACAATGTGCCATAACAATAAAGGAGGTCGAACAACCGTGGCTTTCATGCAGATAAAGAACAGAATTTTTCACACCTATCTGAGGATGCCTGTCTTGCAGCAATCCACTCACAGGAGTATTTGCCGTCTGGATCAGTCAACATAGGCTAGGTGGAATTTCCGTGACAGTACAACAGTTTCATTGAGAATAAATTTGATAAAAACATCCACATTTCCCTCAGATATTCATAAAAGACGAAGCGGTTGGTATGTTTCGGTCCTGAGAAAGGAAGTCCCGACCGCCGAGACACTTCGGGATCGTCGCTCGAGTTGGCGTCAACCATGGAAATAAATCGACGACGAAGAAAATTTGCTCCGACCAAGAAGATTATGTAGGAGCTTCCAGTGAGGCTGTTGTCATTAGGACAGTCTGCCGTACCGTATCTAGACCAAGCATAAAATCTCTTGTTCTTTGCCGTAACTTACATCTTTGAAAAAGCCAAGTTCAGACTGGTTTTAAGTTCATACCACTTTCGTTTGAACGGTCGTGTTCTTGTTCCAGTGAGCCCACACTAAAGGGATGCACTGGACCCGAGTTTCGCTCTTACTAGAGCTCATCAGCAGTGCATACCCAATGGCCGTGCCGGGATTTGAACCCCGGACATCTGGCATGCGAGGCGAGAGTGTAAGCACTACTGCACCAACGCACGTTGGACGGATCTGAATTTTCACGTCTGAACAGGCGAACGTGTAGAAATAGGTGTAACGTATCGAGCGAGAGTGAGAGAGAACTTGGGCAAAAGGCGAAGAAAATGGGTAGAATGTCCATGGTTCGAACCCCACTCATCTGTAACACCCTTTCGGTGCCTAACTGCCATGCTACCCGAAGGAAGCGCGAGGGATTGGATAGTGACAGGTTGCCCAGGCCTAGACAGGGTAAGTCGAGAGGTAGATGTCGGGTTCGAACCACGGAACTTCCGGCCAGTCGATTCGCGCTCTAACCACTTGAGCCATCTCGCCCCCGTTCGAACCCCACCTAGGCATCTCGACCGCTCCTGTCTAGACTTCGACCTCAAGAAGAGCGAAACCGGCCGTGGGCTGTCGAAGAGTTTTCAGCAACCTTATGAGTAGTTCCCTTATGAACTTAGTAACCAGCAATGACCGTACACACAATCATCCAATGAGTAACACTGACCTGTCACTAAGGTTTTGTTGTATGTACTCATCAGTACATGACATTTATACCAGTGTCATATCAAATCCAGATGGTGACTTCTTGGACAGTACGTTTTTTAGTACGCTCACCCTTAACTGATCTTCAGTACGTGCATGTGTAAGTTGTTGGACCTGTTCCACGGACGCAAGAATCGAGCAGAACAACAAAGTATCTGACACGTCAAAGTTTGAAGTTCGAAAAACCCTCCGTTTTCGCTCTTAGCAATGAATACGATCAGCCAATTGGTACTTTAGACAGTATTGGAATTGGAATTGGCAGTAACATTCATCGTTCTTCTAGAAAGTCGGGAAAAGTAGGAGAATGTGTCGGTCACACGGACAGAGGGATGTAAGGTAGAGCAACAGTTAGACATCTTAGGACGGATATTAGTGTTTTTCCGTCCCGAGGAGAGAGGTCTAACTGCTTACCAAGTTAAGCCCCATGATAAGTACATCAGGCAAAAGTATTAATCGGGGTAAAAAGGTATCACTGTATCGCGTAGTACCGTGCTTATCGAAGCCCTCCTATCCGAAATCCTTCATGCACATACAATAGCGGGTAATCTTGTCAAGTGGATGTTGACTAGTTTGCTTCTGGTCTGCAAGCACACCCTGCGCTTGAAATCGGAAGTCGGTGCGCGAAACTTAGATTGTTCCACCCCAACCGCACTGAGCACAAATCTCGGCGACGCGACGGACCACACTTTTCATACCGACCTAGTATGGCCCAACCGGAGGCACAGATTAAACCTGCCTATAAACAACTGAAGGCTCACAGGGTTGTCCAGGCGATTGCCCCTGGCTGTTCTGATTGGATCATCTGACAGGGGTGTTGAATGGCTGACGCGTGCGTGCATCATTGTGAACACCGCCGGTGTGTGCCTGTTCTTCTTTGTGACCTGAGAAGTCTTGGCAGTAGACGGACGTGATTAGCGTGGGCGGTGACAGTCATGCTGTCATCAATTTTCTCCTCAAGTTTGACGGCATGCACACAGCCACATGTGCACTTGCGGGCTTGTGTGCAAGCTGCACTTGTTGAGCCGTGTTGTCGGTGTGCACACAGGCTTAGTGGGGGTGACAGCGAATAGGGTGTGACCGGATCGAAGTGATGATAGGTCGGTTGTGAACTCGGGGGCCGGACATTAGGCAGCCTGTTTGTGATGTTAATCATCGCGGACCTCACATTTAATAGTCCAAAAGCGGATAGCCGAGAACAATGGAGCGTGTGCTCAGTAGGCCTGGAGACTCTGACCCCATCTTAGCAGCTAATTTACATTCGGGTCTTCGCCCCCTCCAGCAAAGCTTTCCCGATCGCATCTCACAGTTGATCAACGGTGCGCAAAACAATACGGTCAGTGGTGGCGGGAGCGAACCATTGTCCGGTGGAACAGCGAGCTTTAACGTTGGCGAACGAGCGCGGACAGGCCTGGCACTTGCAATGGACTTGATCCGTATGGTAAGCCGTGTGTGGTTTTAGATCCGGTTCAGACCTGTTTCGGCAATCATATCCACCATACACAGTCTTTGCTTGTATGAGCAGCTATGATCGTCATGCCATCGGGTTTCAACCCGCACATTCACGAGCGTGCCTCCTTTTTTGATGCGTGCTTTGGAATGGAAACACGTTGTTGCCTGTCCGAGGCGCAAACATGCGCACGAGTCAACCTCGTACTCGGTGTAACCCGTGGCAAATGGAACAATAGCCTCGTGACTACCGTTACTGGTTGACTGCGGTTTGTCACTTCACATGCTGAGTTGCCCTGGCTGGGATAGCATCTTCCCTTTTAAAATAGCTGACCAGTATTTGATCTCTCAGTAATTACATTCCTGTCTTATTCACTGCAGCCTAATGTCGTCGACAAGACGGAACACTCTACTTCCGTATTGTCAGCAGCAATCAACCGAACAACCACACCGGTTTGTTCACCTCCAGTTGTATCCACTCCGGTGACCTACACGAGGCAGTCTTCCGGTTTCAATGTCAGTCCGAATGGATACACAGATCTGGAATCGGCTGGACCGGTTCGGGCCGATGCAATGGGTGACACAGCTCATCCACCGAAGAAGCTTACCAGTGATGATATTCCCGTTCTGTGAGTTTGCAGAATAGCGCCAGTCTGTTTTGATCTTACTATATTCAGTAGGTAATGACTGAAGCTTTTTTCTTGTCTAGCGATAGATAAGGTTGTAGTGAACGCAGTTTAGGCAATGCCACTTATTTTTAGATCCCTTTGTGAGGGTGAAGCCACAGGATTGCAGAATTTACACTCAGTCTATCTTAGATATTAGAAAATAGAGGATCACCTACAGGAGGCACTTCGATAGCGATCGTTTTGTAATGTTTAGTGACTAGAATTGATTTGACATTAACCACCGTTGATGCGTTTTGTTTAGCTATTCTCCGCACTGATTTTTAACCTTTATTCTCTCTACTTATTCAATGGTTTGTCTACACAATCATTTTTCTACTGTTAACTGTTTCCCTTTGGATGAATGAACATGGGCGTCGGTCGCCAGTTAGACAGGAGACAGTTAGTGCTTTGTGCCTTGCGCTAGTGAGCCATGAGACTGCGCGACGCATGAACACCATGGTTCGTGGACAGACACCCTCGTGTGTTACTCGTTCGTCTAGCCACTGGGCTGGGGCGGCGATACAAATAGACTGAGCATGCATCGGAACCCCCGTAGGCCTATAGTGCTCCCAAGGAACAAGTGAGCTGAGCAGGCAAGATGAAACGAGTCAGCACACAGATTCCCCGATGGTAGTTGTGTCGTGTGATACGTTTCCGTACGGGAAACAACTCCTTTTCCACTCTGCCGTTTTTTTAAAGCAAATGCGTATGGTGGTGGAGTGCTGATGGTAGTGGTGATTGCTCCGGGTCAATGTAAGGACTGATAAAACTACATAGAAGCCACAAAGAAAACCCAGGCCATCTAATCTCCGTATCCAAGTTGCCTGAGTCTGTAGCATTTTCGAACAACACAGTGTGTTGGTGCACTTTGTTTCTACCATGCTGTACTGGACCGGGTGGGAACAATGCGGGCTTGTTGACGGTTAAGGTCAACGTGAACCGCGCTGATTTTGGTTCGTATGCTAGACTAACTAACTAAATAAGTTACTGGTAGGTCGTTCGATCGCCTACGGTTATAGGAATATCTAACTATATATATATGTATCCTCTCAAAAGTAATTAGGACAGATAGCTCCGGCTATTTGAAGCCCAACCTAAGGTGACACGCTGACCCCGGAGGCAAACTAGATCCATTCACTCTCCGGTGTGCGTTTGAGATGTTATACGCGAAAACTGTTTTTGATGTTGGATCAGATAAACTATCTGCATGGAATCGCCGGTGATTATTCGACTCCCTGAGCCGGTTGAGTTTCTACTAGTGAGGCATGTGGCCAAACCTCAGCTACTTTTGTGTGACTCGACCGTTAGGAATGGTGAGATTAATGAGCACAGCAAAATCCTGGTGTCAAATCATATTATCCTCAAATACACGACGCATCAAGTGAGCTGAAAGTTACCGATCACCAATTCGGATTTGAGTCGGAGAATTGACTACTCTTTGTGAGCCATCTCTACTGCACTGATTAACACCAGCCCACGACTACCACTCATCTATGTGACCGCATAGCGGTGGCCTTTGAGGGGACTGTGCATGGACGGCCCACTCGAACTAGTCCTCAACTAGTCCAACTTCAGCTGTTCGTTGTAAGTAGCTAATCGTCCACCGATTGTGATTTGTCCAATATCCAAACACCAGTGGCATCTGCTGGCAACCGTGCACATTGTCCTACATCCTGGGAAGCTGTAACCCCTTGTTTATATGGAGTATTCTTAATCGCCTTATATCTCTTCCTCTCCCGGTTTTGACGTTCAACTAAATAAACTTTAAGTCACACCGTGAATCCAACTGGTTGGGCCTCCACTTTTTACGCCATGTCACCCGGCTAAGGTCAAACCATCTTGGGCGTTTGTTGTTTTCGCGCTAGTGCATACAATTGTATGCACTCTTAAAAAACAGCCATCACTTTCTGTACCCCATGTCCAACTGTCTACCCAGCTTGTCCAAACTGCCCCAATCCATGCCGATATTTGAGAGGCTAAGCATGCATCTGAACATCAAGCTCTCCTCATGTATCTCGCGCTTGTACGCATTGACCTCTAGTGCCACCTGAAAAGGATAACAGCCGTCCGAAGGCACCTGGTTCGTGTGAACAGATCCACGTGTAAAGCATTAGAGCGCGCGAGGTTCCTTCCTTTCAGAGTTTCGCTTTAGTCCCTTCATTTGCTGCACTAGTTGGTGTGTCGTGTGTCGTACATCCAGCCTTTCTTCAATCGCATAATGCTGGCACTTTTCGGATACGGACAACGACTACTCTATCTGTGGCCTGATTTAGCGACACATAGTGTTGGTGACAATGCTACACACTGGGTCAGTTAGTCATCCTTGGTTGGATCATAGTGAATTTCTACGGGTGAGTCAGTCATGCGCCGATCCGAAACAAGTTTTCTAATTGAGTTGCAGTACCAGGCTATCGACAGGCGCACGATTGTTCTTCTTTAATACAATGGTTTTGACTGACCGTACGAAAACTGACTCACTATAACTAGTAGTGGCGATTTTTTTAATGCTGCCATCTCCTCACACAACATCGCGGTGAATTCGCTGTAGAATCAGTTAAAGCAGTGGTTATCCGGCGAGTGTGATTAAGTTGGACCGGAAACTCATTCAGGCGAGACTTGAGTGAATGCTGCTTACATGGTTCTTTCTCCGTGTTATGTTCTCAAAACAACTGTGGACAAACGTGTCCAGCTTCCTGATCCCTTTAAGTTCTCCATCAAATCATTTGAAGCTGTCAGGTGTGACGTTAAAAGCCGATGACAAGCGCGTACACACTATTCCTTACCTAAGACCATCAGCTATGTATTGCCGACTGTATTCGCTTAAATTACTGGATGTCCACCGTTCACTTGCTCTAGAGCTTTATCGTGCAATGTTCTCGGGATTACGATCCAATCATACCGCATCCTACATCGGTCGGTAGTCCGGGTGAGAAATTTTGCCTCCTGAATTACTCGGTAAAGTTGCTGTCGTTGAACGGCATAAGCCACCAAGATCTTGTTGTATGATACAGTACAACCGCGGAAGCTTGGCTTTTCCAGCTCGCCTCCACTGTCAGTGGCGCGCAGATTTGGGACACAAGCTGTGATGGTCTAAGTAGAGTGTTCTAGCAGTGGAATTTGTTGTCAGTTTTGATAGTGCTGTGGTGTTTTGAACAGTAATCCAACACCGTATGCCACTGGTTCCAAGTGGACTGTAAGACCTGGTTTGATGCTGCCAGAGGTTGTTGAACGAAGACTTTTGGTCAATGTGCAATCCCAAGTATTGACCATGAAGCCCTCTAACTGCAGGTAAATTGTCTGCTGTTTCTCGTTCAGATCTTCCGCACCGATGCAGTTGGTACACCACCGGTTTTTGGCTACCATGTACAGTTGGAACATTTAGAATGTTCCTTTCCAAGGCTTCAGTATAATGTTCAGCCAAGGATAGATATATTTGACGTAACTGGAACTACCCTGGTTGATTTATCACATGGAACAGAGTTTTCTAGAAGGGATATTTGGTGAATGGAAGAACTTTAGGACCAAACTAGCCCAGCTACTCATAGGAATGAGATACTGAACCCAATATTTTCTTTTTATCCGTGTTTTCCATAGGGATTCCTTTCCCGGCTATTATGGTTTCGATCTATATCGCCCTCTCTGTGGAGACACTTACGAAGCATCTGATACGAAACCAAGTACTGCATTTTTCGTAAGTCCATTGCGAAACTTCCTATCCCATCCTGGGAAAACAGTATTTATCAATTTTCCACGATATTTGTGTCACAGACTCGTACCACACGTGTTGGTAGCAAGTCTTTGTACTGAGCTTTGAATGTTGCCATCCACTACTTTAAAGAAGAATAAGTCTTGTCCTTTATCTGGCAAACAATTCAACGCATAGATGAACTATACTCCTTGTCCATTATTACTTGAATGGACGGACCGTCTGTCACACAAATGACTACAGTCCATAATCAATTTTGGTGACAGGGTTTACCTAGCTGTTCACTGTTCATTTGAGTTACATCCACGGAATGAGATTTCTCGTGGAAAACCGTTTCTCATGTAGCGACAAGTGTTACAGGAGGCCCTTGTCAAAGCATAATTTATCCCTCAAGGGAGGAGACATTGTAGGTCATACAATGCTCTACCTACCTTGACTATTGCATTATTTTTGGCGGTATTGTGAAAGAGTTGTACGCACCAAGTTGTACCACTGGAGCTGGTGGCTTCCTAATCGCGTATCACTCGGTCTCAAGGGTCATGTGAATTGACGAGTAGCAGTCTTTGCGGACAGAGTATATACATATGTTATTTTCAAGACTGTGACTCATGGAATCTGGTAATGACTAATTTCTGACGAACTGTTCGGGGAACAGGTGTGGTGAGGTCTCTGATAAGGTATTTCAGGGCAAAGTCCAGGTGGCTCGATCATGTGATATGCAGTAATGATTGCATGCTAATTGGAGGAAGAAGCCGATCGAGAATTTCCCGTTCCTATTTTCTTTACGACGGGAATCATGGCGATCAAAAACACAACCTAACGCATTCCTTGTCAATATTATCATCACTTTTGCTTTGTGCGCACTGCTTGCAACTACACTGATGAGGGCCATCTGGACTTGCCTAATATGCTTGCACTGTTTGGGGCAGGTTGCGCTGTGTGTTGTCAAAACAATCCGTTCTCGAGGCACAGAAGATATGTTATCAAACCAACTTGAGAGATGGTTCCCTCTTTTATTATCTTGCTTAAATTGGACTGGTATTTGTTTAAACTTTCCAAACACCGGGCCATCTCTCGAGTTTTCTGCACCTGACTAAGAAGCCTTTATTTACGTAAACTGGAATTTTATGTTCCCGGATTCGCCCACTATTTGGTGCATTTCTCTCCAGCGATCAGCTACTTTTGAGCGCCATTTTAACTCATTTGAGCGCCACATTAAGACCAACACGATTCACCAATACATCCTTAATTCGACAGCTTGAAACTGACAGGTTCCCTCAGTCAGAATGATACAACATAACCTTTCAAACAATTTCCCTCATCAGTTTTTCAAGGATGAACATGGCTGGACAAATTTGTATTCGAAAAAGACACCCACTTGGTGGACACTTTCCTATTGGTGCCAGAGACAACCGCCAGAAGGATCTTTTATTCGTCTGACTCCTGTGTACGGAACGGCAGATAAGCAACAAGAGGTCATTCAACGGTAAGCCACATTAGTTTTTGCGGTTCGTTCCCTCCAATACCCGCTAAGCCTAATACCCAAGCACGAGGTGTTATTTAGAGTGATGTGCTTTGTTCTGACCGTACATTTTGACTGTTAGCGAACAGTCGGATGGTTTATTGATTTGCTCACAAGAACCAACCACATGTTTACCCCAAGTTTTTATTTACCTTATGGGGGAGACAGCGAGACTAATCCCCTACTGGTTCCCTTGAAGTGACTTCCGCGTTATGCCTTGTGTACAAAATAGTCGGACTGTACGCATATCACACTCTGCTTATGTACGATCGCTACCGCCGTGCGGCGGTACTTATGGGAGGCCATAGAAGGTTAGATGGGTTGGGTCCTTCAAAAATCTTTCATCAACTCATTCCTTTGTTAGCTCTTTGGAGGGGACCACTTCTGGTCTATATATTCAGTTGTTGTCATCAGAGACTCAGCCATGTACCAAGTCGAAAGGGGGCGAACGAACGAACATGCGTGCGCTGTCACGAAGAGATTGGACCTTACCGTGGTGTGACGGTTTGCGCACCTCAGCGATCCACTGGGGAGTGCCCTCGTGGTACCCACAGAGTCTCTCATACCAGGTTGGTCAATCGTCAGAGGTCTGACAAACACAGTCTCCTGGCCCTGGGTGTTGGAACATGTGGCGACTTGTTCCGTAGAAATGGTAATAATGCATTTGCGTTTCCTGCCAAACACCGCGGTATCGGTGTTGAACACTGATGTCATGATGATGATGATGATGATGCGTGCGAACATACACATCTCAACACACCAATCGGCATTTTTAAACCTATCGGTTTTCCTAAACATTCATCAATCATTAAAAAAGCGTTCAGATGTAGCATCCTTTCGGTGTCTGACTGCCATACCACCCGAAGGAAGCACGAGGGTTGGGATACTGTCAGGTTGCCCAAGCCTAGACAGGGGAAGTGGAGAGGCGGAGGTCGGGTTCGAACCACGGACCTTCTGGTCAGTAAATTCGCGCTCTTATCACTGAGCCATTTCACCCACATCAATCACTACCTAAGATGAGCTTACTTTGTAAAGCGGATTGAATCGATAGCAGCCTTGTAACTGCAGGACATCTGTTCTTGCTTCGCTTACTCAAACCACTTACTTCTCTAAGGTGCCACTTGAAAGCGGATCGTGGTGTCGAAGCGTTCTATCCTATACTACTTGCTTTCGTTGATTTCGGAAAGAGGGCTAAATCAATCACTTCATATATAAGATTTTCCAAGTGGCATACAGTCATTGATACACCTCCAAAAGTTACAGAATCACAAATCCTCACGTACATTACTTTAGCCTCATGGTGAGAGAGAGAGGGTACTTTCCTCTTGTACTGTCATCTTTCTGACCATTGGGTCCTTGTCCTTAGTTTGGGATTCCATATTCTGCTAGAGTATCGCCATCACACAATGAAGCAGAGTTACGGGGGACAAAACTGCGTTTACGTCACCTTTTGCTACCTCTTGAGCTTATTATGTTTGACTGTCAGATGTAAACGATGATATAGTGAACACGATACATGTCCCGACACTTTTTAGCGAGTACATAGGAAACATCATAATTTAAGCCAGGCGGGTCATTCTTACATTGATTCGTGTGGTGAGAGTCAGGTTGCCGCAGCGAGCTTGTTACCCATGGTGCTGCTGCATTTATGATTCTGTTTTGTGTTTAGGAGGGCAAGGGAGACACAGTTTTGTCCCCATACGACGAGAAGCTGTTTACTATACTATCAGTAGTCTCTCACGTCCAACTGCGTTGCCTAGACAAAACACACTGGCCTTATAGTCCCAAGTCTTGATCAGTGTTTTATCATAGTACATGACAAAACCTCTCTGAGGGACACTGCTTACTGAGGACGGCCAGTTACCTAAGAAATCTCGTTAGATTCCTTTCTGTATGTAGAACCCCGTAGCATCTCACCGGGGTTGTTTGTTCTACCAGTTTTACGTAGGTTTTCCATAGCTGTTCTTATTGTTGCCCGTCTTTTTCTATGAAAAGAGGTTTTTGTCAGGCTGCTTTATCGTGGAAAAATCAACAACCTTGGAAACCTAGACTATTTTCAAATGAAGTCTGTCTAGGGAAGTGATTTCTCGTAAATAAATTCGTACAACTTAGATGAAGTCATGATTAAGTGACAGTTTTGTCAGGCTGCTTTATCGTGGAAAAATCGACAACCTCGGAAACCTAGACTAGTTTCAAATGAAGCCTGTCTAGGGAAGTGATTTCTCCTAAATAAATAGATGAAGTCATGATTAAGTGACAGCCTATTCGTAAGGACCAATAATTCAGGTTAATCCCCATAGACCGGCCAGAAGTTTCGCTCAAGTTAGACAATGGAAAACGCCTGTGCGATACTCTCTCCATTGAACTTGAACCCTTGATTTGTTTCTATGACTGTTGATGAGACGGTGACCATCCAATTTACCTGATTTTGAGCGTGGTGATGACCACCTCGGTTGATTTACGACCGGGGGGCGAGATGGCTCAAGTGGTTAGAACGCGAATTTACTGATCAGAAGGTTCGCGGTTCGAACCCGACATCTGCCTCTCGACTTCCCCTGTCTAGGCTTGGGCAACCTGACAGTATCCCAGCCCTCGTGCTTCCTTCGGGTGGCATGGCAGCTAGGCACCGGAAGGGTGTTACAGTTGAAAGATTTGTTGTTTGTTGAAGGAAGATTTACGACCCACCCCTGTTTGTCCACTTCAGATGCTTTGAAGACTTTATGTCTGTACCAACCAGTGCCATGTCACGGTATAGCATTGTTCTCGTGGGGAACTCCCTGGCCGACTACTTTTTTGATCCAGTGACGGAACGCCTGTGTGTTACCTTACCGTATGAACGACCGAAAGGTGAGCACTTTTACCCCCTCCCATAACCATTCATCAAATCCGAGAGGATCATATCTGTTGCCTGTCTAGAGCTTCGTTGTGTGTGTGTGGGGGGGCAGTTTGGACGATAGTAAATTGAACCCTGATTAACCGTTGGATGATACATTGGTGGACTAATTCGTTGTGGGTTCATCCCATGAATCAAAGTTCGTTTTGCCACTTTCGCGACCCTTTCAGTACAAAGACAAAGAGACAAAGCGATACAAAATCATACGGTTCAATGCTGAACGCCACACGACAATTCATCAGGTTCTGTCAGCTATTTGTGGGCAATTTCGCACCAATCCTGTTCGAGAAATCGCGAGTCACAGTTATTGGCAGCTCTACTGCTGTAACAAGAGTGTAAACTATATGTCGTCTAGGTTCGTCACTGCATCATTTTCTTGTAAAGCTCCAATGAAACTCACAGGTACATCTCAGGTGAGAACAAAGGATAGTTTAGTCCTCGACAAGTAAGCTTCCATCTTCTGACGGATTACGTGTTCGTAAAAAAATTTCGCTCATCTGCATCAACTTAGGGATTGTGACAGAAGCAGCTATCGATGTACAAGAGTGTAACAATATTACGTAACACTTTATAGGTGAGACATGCCGATCACTAGCCAAGGTACTGGAGTAGAGTTAAGTCCTAAGTGGCTTTCTTCGTTGTTCAACCCCACATTGGTCACCGCCTAGCTTTTCTTTAGTTTGGCGACCGGTTCAGAGGTCATTCACCGTACGCAGCACCAAAGGGTCATTGGGAAGGGAATTCATGCCAGTCACCAAAGTATATGAGTCACTTGTGGATGGTCTCTCACACAGAATCGTTTGCAATTTTGGATGATTTAGTCTGTAAGTAAGCGTTATAAGAGCCCTTCAAAGATCTGCTTAAACTTCTATTTATATGTGGCGGATGAACATAAAAAACGAGGAAGAAACTAACTGCGCCAGATCACAGTATCCCATGTTCGATTCGGCGGGGCAAATCATACGGTCTAAGCAGAAAAAAAGCTGAGCCGGCAGTGACACTATCTACTTTCTGTTGCTAGTCAGTCGACGGATTTCTAGAATAGTTTATATTAACTTGTCCAAAGTGCTCGGGATACTGAATCACTGATGAAACACCGACGTGTTCGCATAGTTTCAACAATCGTTCATACGTCATGCCCCCACGCACAAATGTTTTATACGTTTCGTAACTGAATCGTTCGCGTTTTAGGAGCGCAGTATCTTGATCCACCTTAACTACATGATAGCCTTGACAGCTGTTAAACGACTAAACTGTGGTAGCCACATTTTCGTTTTTGCTACTACTCACAAGATCGATATATATGATCAAGAAACAGATGAAGCAAGTCGTTCAGCTGTTGCACCCTTGCGGTGCCTAAATGCCATGCCAACAGAAGGAAGCAAGAGGGTTGGGATACTGTCAGGTTGCCCAAGCCTAGACAGAGGAAGTCGAGAGGTAGAGGTCGGGTTCGAACCACGGATTTTCGCGCTCCAACCACTGAGCCATCCCGCCCCGAAAACAGATGAGCTGTGACACAATTGACTCGAGCATCATTAGTTATTCGTCCCAATCTCGCATTATTGTGACACCTATCCCCATGGCATGTGTTCGACTCAGATCTTGATAGGTAATGACATGCGTAGCGGACGACCAACGTCCGCTAGACAGACAACACAGTGAGAAAAAAATATTACACACGTTTTAACCAATACGCTGTGTCAATAGTGTTTGAGTTTCACGGGGCACCAACTAGGTAAACATCTTCAAGTCGTGAAAGGGTGAGATATGAGCGGCGGACACATTAATGTAATTTACTAGAGACCAGAAATATGATATATGCTATGTTCGTTACTGTTCGTGGAACGGATAGATTTTTTCCAAATACCACCCAATCTTATTTGGATTAGATCCGTCAAGTGTATCGTCGCGTTCCTCCGGTAACTGGCTGGATAATGAGCGCAGTCAACCAGTAAAATTTACTGTCCAGTAATGTTTGCGATTGGTTCTTTGTTTTTTATATTGGTATCTGTCCACAATCAGCTAACTGATCCACTCGGATAGCTGGTCACCAAATTTTTTCTTCTTCTAACCCACCCCCCCCCCCCCCCCCCCCGTAAATCAGAGGGATGCGAATACAGTCAATTCAACGGAAAATTCATGTGCTTCAACAGCTGTCTTTACAACGGTGGTCAAGGCAACAAAAAGCCGCTGTTTTTGATTATCACCCTGGAACGCCTGGTTGCCGGGTGAGTTGTTGTCTTCCTGTGAGGGTGACCAACTACGTGGTTAGATGGAATTAGAGATAACAGAAGCTAAATGAATTGCTAACTGACCACCATCACCTCTTCCGGGCGTTTAATGAACTTGGGCAAATTCAGCCGGTGAATCCACACGAATGCGTTCACCTGTCATTTGGTATGGTGGTTTCCAGGACCAGTTTACATTTTTTTTTCTGCATACTACGGTTGATCTTTTCAGCCGTCAGGACTACCGCTCAGTGGGGGTCCACCCCTCCATCCATGATGCTAGTCAAACCACTGGTCTGTGGCCATTTTCATGTCCTTTGTATCATGTGATGTTTTAAAGGGCGGCCTCACCACATCGTTGAGTTGGTGTGAGAGTGGCTTCACATTAGGATACCGCACCGTTGGACGCGGGCACATTTACTGGACTGAACTCCACATGTTTGTCAATTTATGCGACCATCTCATTCACTTAAAACGGCTTTTGGTCACTGAACCCTTTGGCGATTGAGGAACGCGCACGCACTCTTTGTCCACTGAGTCTTCTCGATCTGACCAGATTTCATGCGTAGGTCACAGCAGTTGAGTTGCACATGTAGATAGATGATCGGTGACACCCGCAGACCAACGAACGTCAAGATGGTTTCGTTTGAATTCGTGATTTGTGATCCCTTTCAGGGGAGCGGGGAAGTCCTGGCGTTCAGAAGCACGCGAAAATTTTTTCGTTTTATTCAAATGAATCACGGCATTTGGTAGATAGAATGAGCGCTGTCGTTTTCAAGTTCATTGATTCATCCATTTCTCATGCAATGGAGGCATTAAGGCTGAAACAACATCAGTAATACAGAACCGAAACATTTGCATATAACGCTAAATTGTTTAAACCAACAAGGGATTGTACCTGGATGTCCAGATATATTCAAATACGTAGGATATCTGCCGCACCCATATTTGAAGAAAAGCGCGTTTTCAGGACTTCCTCATCTGGCCGATTGTAGTCTGATGATCGAAATTTGACGTTATATTGTTCGAGGGATTCGAACGAACTGACACGATTGGTTCAAGACACACAGGTCAGTTTCACTGACAGCCAATGGGCTTACAGTATTGCCTGGCTAGGTGATCGTATGTCTGATTACACATGTCAGCTCTTCGTCCGGAGTGAACCACCACACTCCGATGACATGTACGAAATTCTGACGGCTCGCTGCTGGTTCGCACAATCATGGGACTACGGTCCTCACTGCGACAATTCAGCTCTTCGGAACCGATTTTTAAACTGGTTTTACGAATTACAGCAAAATTCGGTTCATGTCGATCTTATGGCCCGTGTTGGTTGTTTAGAACAGAGACACTTTTTGATATCTTCACTGCAGCTGGCGAAGTAAGAATAATCGACAAATGCACTCATCTGCCTATCAATTTGGCTTTGACCAGAGACTCACCGGGAACCCAGCTGAATCTCTTGTCAGGAACCTTACGAGTAGTATAGTACGCCTATACGAAGGAAGGATTTATCTTTAAAATACTTCGCAATCAAATAGAGGGGTTTCTTACTGACCGAACTGCTGAGATTCGTTCATGATTGAGTGAACTATTCCCGATGGGACATAGTTACGCGGTTTATGGCTATGAAGAAACAACTGTTTCTCAATGAGATCAATTGAAATAACCGAACGAAAGTGGTAGGTACCGACTTTTCAGAGGATGGTCGTCTAAATTTATTCTCAGTGCGAAAACTTACGACCATACATGGGCCAACACCCATTTGCTGCATTGTTTTACGTTTTACGTCAAACACAAGAAAACAACTCTGTAAGTAGCCCTGAAGACACAGTGCGGTACGCGCTGTTGAGGCTCAGCAAATGGATAGTGATCCCTCTTGCGAACTACATTAGCATGGGTTGCATTTAGGTCCACCCAACAGTAGAAAATACCGGTAAAAATATCACGTGATTGGTTCTAGCGTACCCACATTTGGGGCTCTATACACCCACCTCCTCGCTGTACTCCAATAGTCTTTGACCTGACAGAATTTCCAGCGCCATTTTAACTTTCAAGTGTTTTTTTAATATGGCTGAGTAAATATTGTCAAGCCCTCAGCCTACTGAACACAAATATAATGATATAACATTTCAGCAACCAACACCCTATTGAGTGAAAATATTAGGAAATCGATAAGCTACTTACTTTGGTTGATTGCCGGATGTGAACAACAACAGAACGGCTTCTTTTGGTCACATGGGATCCGGTAAGAATAGAGTTTTGAAAATTTTATGCCTTCAACAGGACTGGCATGGTCACACACTAAGTAGAAACAAGTGAATCATTCTGTGGTGATTCAAAATACAGTTCTGCTTGTCGCTACGGAACGACGTTTATACGGTACATTACTGGCCATCATAGTGTTGCACCACCCGTCTTTCTTTCCATTCCTGTGGGCATGGCTAACGCATCAAAAGCTATCAGAACCTCTGGAAAAGTGACCAATCTTGTTGCATCCCATTGGATGTTCACAGGAGGGGACTCACTAGCAAAAGAGCTCCCATCAGCATGTGGAATGGACTAAAACAGACAGCGAATGAAAGGCAGGATGAATTTGTTCCATTTCCGTTTCGTAGTTTTCTGAACAGAATCTTGACTACTGAAATCTGAACTAGGTGACACTTGGATGGATGACGAAGTTGGACCACCTTCAGCTGCTGAGATTGGTGGGCTAGTCTCAATTAGCCGAGCTGAGTTGGTCGACCACTGTGCCGGAAGCATGATCGTCCACTAGCTGCCAGCATGGTGTTCGAAAAAACGCTGACTCTACCGCTCGGTAGTCGCTACTGGAGTTACAGCCTTAGCTGTACAAAGCCCCATAAGATAAATAAATAACTAAAAAGTTTTTCTGTTCTTTTGCCACTTTGACACCCTCATGTAGTTGAACGATAAGGACGCAAGTTGTCAGCTGTATGTTCGAACTTTTGGCGTTGGCTACTAGACAGAACGCCTCGTGTTATTCGTTCTCCATCATTCATTCAAGATGGCTGGTCATATTTCACAGCTAACCAGTCAAATACAGTTAGTTAACTTTCGCACTCATAAACGCCTGGCTAGTTATCTCATATAAAAAACAATCATCGTTTAACTCTGGGGGCTAGGTTGAAAGCGATTGTTTGCGATCAAACCTGCTGCGTATCCAAGAATCATAAAAGGATTACCTGGACTGATAGTGACAGTTCGTGCAAGACGAAACGAAATGCTGTGGACAAAAATCTACAGACACACGTTGTACCTGCTGTAAAGTTAGGCCATGCCAGTTAAACGGTATCTACCGAATCTATGCACGCAAAAGTTCTTGACATGTGCCATTAGCTGAGTTCAAAACTAGAATACGTGATTCCTGTGTATTGGCTTGCACCGATATTCTACCATACTTTTTAATTACACTTCCTATTGTCTTTTCCCTGGCATTATGATGTTACCCCATTTCATTATCAACAGAACCGAACCAAGCAAAGGACAATGTGAGGTTCTCGGTCGTCAGTGCATCAAGTTCCGCAGTTGTGCTTGTCCCAAACGAGACAAAGAAAACAGTGAACGGCGAACAGGAGAGCTGAGCAGTTATCACATGGCAGGTTTTGGAAAGCGAAAGAAGGATGGAGGTAAACAACTTTAGTCATTCATGAGCTACACTCATTTTCAAACTAATTTGGTTTTAACGGGTGACTAAGTGACCAAGTGAATCTCTGCTTTATGATATACCCCGAATGAATGTGCAACACAAAGACCGCCTCACATTTCAGTTGATACGATATTCGAAATATCGTAGATGGAACATACTACTCACAGGGTACTTGAAACTCTTCAACCGAGGGTTGGCGGAAGGTCGGAGACTGCACCCACTGGATGAATCCCAAGAAGGAAGGCAACCTTATGGGTAGCGCGTTATTTCTGCATACCTTTTACCGCTGTTATCCTATCAATGTTGGCCTCCCTACAACATGCAGATAGAGATTCGTTCCCAGTTTTCATTCATTTTAGTGTCCGCCTGGAAAGTACAATGATCTCCCAGCTTTCATTGTTCCGATGTTTGTAAACATGAAGGGACGTTTGCAAAACACCTATGTGAAGCCGATTTTCACTAGTTGGAGTTGTTGCTCTTAACGATATCGTAGCAAAATTTTTTCTCTTCCTAGCTCTGACACTGCTGACTGACTTCGTCGCCAATTTTGTTTTTTACTGAGGATTTGAGGCCAGTTGTAGGATGAGGTGAAGAACAGTGGATTGAAACGCATCCACCGGTGAATGGCGGTGGCATTTTCTGGTGATATTCCATCGTCAACATCTAGGCGGTACAACAAAACTCTCCCCCGAGACAACCGGTTGGTACTCAGGTTCCCTTGTGAGAGGAGCATTAGCTAACGAGAACCAAGTCGCTTGCTTTGCGCAATTGGATTTTTAATGAGCCGATTCGTGTGCGCGGTGAATGGTTTTGCTTCGCCTGGAATAAATGCTCCAGATATTCAGTAACAAAAGCATGGTATTGCATATCCGTCATTCAAACACACTGGTCTAATATTATGAATCCGTGTTGTTGGCATGCCGTTATGAATAGGCAACTTTCGTTTTGCCCAAGATGCTCACTCATCAACAGGAGGCAACAAGCAAAAGGACAATAGTGATTGATTACTTGGCAATTGGCAATTGTGGATATGTTGTACGTTGTGTAATCTTACGTCCCAGTCTGGTTACATTCCCCAAATGACAACTGCCAAGTATATTTGTAATGTACTACTCATAAGGTTGCTGAAAATCCATCGACAGCCCATGACCGGTTTCGCCCTTCTTAGGGCTCATCAGGTAGGCGCAGCCCTCGGGTTTCCGTCAACCTTATGTTCTACTTGAAACCGACTGCCAAGCCTATTTATTCAGTCATCGAAAGATGTCATTCACTCCACGTGTTGCCCGAATATGGACCTATCAGATGGATGTTTTTTCGAATCAATGTCCAGATTTTTACGCGAATCGTGCTCAAATTCACAACAGTAGTCCGACTGTTCACAAGTAGTCAAGTAAACACATTGCGGTTAAGAATAGGGCCTCAGTGGACGCGATTGTTTGATGAAACCAAGCTACCATCGAATAGGGGCGAGACACAGCCAGTTGCACGGTAACGACTAGTACCCACAATGGAAACACGACCCCACACTTTACAACAGGCGCACCAATTGTGACATGTATCGAAAAACGGGTGTTCCCTTCGAAGGCCGTAAATTTGATGTCATCTATTCGCTTGCACTAACTGATTATCAGGTGCCACTGAAACAAGGGGCACGCACATCTCGGATGTTTGTCTAGTTTGCTTTCGAAAAACTGTCGTATCGCAAATACGGTCACACACTGAAGCAAAACTGCCTAATTGAACCCCAAACATACTTTGAGTTCGAATGAATGAACCTGTACACTTTTCATGAGGAGAAATTGGTCATGGACTAAGCGGTGAACTTACGAGAGTCTTGCCATCACCGTAGGACACAAGTAATCAATTGGGAAAGTGGATAGGAATTACCAGCTTATGCCGCATTGCTTCTGTATGAGCAGACCACAGCTACAACGGTTAACCTTGAAACTAAACCCAACATCTACTCAAGCGGTTAGAGCGCGAATTTACTGATCGGATGGTCCGTGGTTCGACCCCGACCTCTGCCTCTCGACTTCCCTGTCTAGGCTTGGGCAACCTGGCAGTATCCCTGCCCTCGTGCCTCCTTCGTGTGGCATGGCAGCTAGGCACTGAAACGGTGCTACAGCTGAACGATATGGCACAGTACTCTTCATGACAGCTCTAAACAAGACCAAACGATTTGGGAAACTGACTGTACAACATGACTGCCCTTCTGGCGCTTCTAACAGAGCTAAAAACAGCTTTGAAAAACTTTTACAAGTTCACGCAAAACAACTTCTGTCTCTCGAGAAATACACTCAATCGCAAATCAATTTGGTCGTTTTCACGAGAGACTCAACTGAATCTCTCACTTATGATATTCTACAACTGAATGTGCTGCACACAGGCCGCCTCATGGTTCATCAGTTGGCCCGATATTCGAAATATCGCAGTATATTTTCATAGAGCAAACTACTCAACCTGTGTGCAGCACATTCAGTTGTAGAATATCATAAGTGAGAGATTCAGTTGAGTCTCTCGTGAAAACCAAATTGATTTACAAATGAGCGTATTTCTCGAAAACAGTTGAAGAGTTTTCAGCAACCTTGTGAGTAGTTTCCTTTATGAAAACTTCCATCTTTATCTCAATGTGATAATCTGTGCCGTTAAGGTTCACAGCTTGAATTTCACAAAGCTGTTACAACAACGACTTTCGAAGCGTTCATACGCATGGTCATAATTTGATCACTATTGTTTTAGAAAACACACCTGCTTTGAAACACATGCTCAAACTATTTTTCTCCACCATTAGTTGGAATGAACTGGAGCCCTTCCGTGGCTTTCATGAGACTAATTTCAGTGCTTTTAATTAACCTATGCGATAATTTTTCCCATGACTGAAGCGTGTGATTTGATAGTGACAGACTGTGGCATATCCGAATCTGACAGATTTGACTGAATCACATGTTTATTTAGTATTACTTGCATGGTAATCTGTGATGAGATAATGAAACCTCGCCTCATCGATCGCCATAAAGTCTCGTCAAAACAGATTGCCTGGCAATGTAGGAAGACCGGTCGATATGACGGGAAGTTCTCTGCAATTTACTACATTCGATTAAACAGCTCAGTTGAAAAGTTTCTCACAGTTTTTGATGCCAGATTACTCTTCCCGCCTAATCAGATATTCTGGTCCCTGTCGAGTGGGGAAACAGACTCTCTAACAAAGAGGAAATGTATGCATTCTCCTAATTCGTGTGTGAGACTTGCTGTGGATAAAACACGAGCCTTGATTGACCGGGAGCTACCAAGTAGTTTCTGGTTCGTTGACCAACATCGAAGACCGATACGTTTCACATCCTCCGTCCATACGACGGGGCAGATGGACTTTAGAGTAACATGGCTAGTCGAATCTGTGAGGTGGGGTTCATATTTATGACCCCCAACTACACGAAATCTTACACTTTAAACCCAAGCGAATACGGTATTATTTAAAAGGGAGACCACTCATGTTTCCATCATTCACGATCTGATATCGGCCCCTTCAAAGTCCAGATTCGCTTTTTCCCGTGATGGTGGTGTGATGGGGCGCTGTTGAGAGTACTATTTTGTACGCAAAGCAGAGGCATCCCGACCGCCTCTCTAGTGCATACGACCGGATACATCAAACGTTCGCTGAGTTACTTTTCTAGTCTTCATGTCCTTTGCAGATCGCACTGATCGAAGCGGGAAGAAAGGCCGTTCACACAGTATCGACTTCACAACATCCACAGCCAAATCCGCTCGACATCCCGCCAGTCGATGGGGTTCACCTACAACAGAATCCCACATTCACGGCAGTAACGTGGATGATGGGTTCGAAGTTAGACACAGTGCTGACCAGTATGGGGATGCTGAGGTTGGTCAGACAGTGATCAACTACAACGGTAGATCTTACCATCTGCTTCTGGTTCCCACAGGCCTACCTGGAGGTATAGAGACGCTGTCCGGTGTGCGGCTAGGCTTGCTACGCACCTGGCTGTACACATCAGCCAACAATATCATGGACAAAAAGAATGGTGGACTGATCAGCACCGGACCGACAGATCAAACGGCCATAAAGCCGGAAGTGGATGCGGACAAGGAGACAACGCTTCCAGCAAACGATTCTGACGATGTCTACTCAAGTCCGGTGAATGGTCGAGCAAGTGTGGACAGTGCACTACAGCAATTACTTGTAGCAGAAATGCAGCTTGCTCATGTATTGTGAGTCACCGTTTCATCAAAATTTAATGATCCTGTAATACTCTCATATGATATGCATTATGCTACTAACTAATCGAAAAGCTGACAACTCCGCCACGGTCATCCCCGTTATTATAGACTGTCGTTGGCGAGCAGCACAGGCGGTCTGGGATTGGTCACTATATGGGGACAGAGCATAGTTCATTTTTCTACCTCGGTGATGACATCCCACGGATATGTCTGGGAGCACCTCTTCTCAGGCTGTGTTAAGTATCTCAGATCTACCATCACGACATTTATGAGCGCAGACAACTCAAACCAGCTGGCCGATCCGACTGCGTCTGTCGTAACTCAGCCAGCTATTTCACTAACAGAAGGGTATTCATAGCTACCCCCAACCCAAATAACCATTATATCACGTTTTCACAGGTCTTGACATTGTTGCTGAGGATATGAGTTTTTCTGATTTCCAACGAAGTCGAGCTCACCTTGGTTGCTTAGGCTTTTTCATCCACCTCATTTGCACACCAATTTAGTCCCAAGAGGAGACCCATCTGGATTTCAGCTGTTTCAGGTAGAACATAAAGTTGCGGGAAACTGGAGGGCTGGGACTAGCTGATGAGCCTCAGGAAGAGCGAAACCTGTCGCGGGTTGTCGAAGAGTTTTCAGCAACGCATTCTGGGGCTAACATAAGCTAGTTTCCTATTACGGCCCAGACATATATCAAATTCGTATATATATATATATATACCAAATTCATCTACCAAATTCACTATTGCAGTAATCAAAACTCACGACCTCACTTGAAGAAAAAGCAAGCTGCAGCAATAAATTTGCCTCAATGCCAGCGTATCGGCGGTATAAAATTATCCAGTCCCTCGAGCATCCTAAGAACAGGGGAACTTGTGCACAACAGCCAACAGGAATTGGGCTTTGTCCATATGGATCCAAGTTTACGGTCGATTACAAATACAACCAATAAAAAAACTAAAAAACTGTTCAGCTGTAACGCCCCTTCGGTGCTTAGCTGCCATGCCACCCGAGGGAAGCACGAGGGCTGGGATACTGCCAGGTTTCCCAAGCCTAGAAAGGGGAACTCGAGAAGCAGAGGTCGGGTTCGAACCACGGACCTTCCGGTCAGTAGATTCGCAATCTAACCACTTGGGTTATCTCGCCCCCAACCAATACGGACTGTTGTAGGTGGTTGTAGGGTTTGTAGAGTTTGCATTCACATCTCTGTCCCGAAGCAGTCATTCTTATGGGTTTCCAATCAAGCTGGTCCAGCAGGATTTAAGCTCAAGTGTCCATGGAGCTACCGGAGTCAGAAGTGCCGTTGGACCGATCAGACGGTCGACACAACCAAGGCAGCTATGGGATGGTCTTTCGAGGTCTTTCGATCAGACCGATCCCTTCGCTTAGGCGTGAACATATTCGCCCCTTCAGACTCGACAATTCGGGTTGATTTAGTGCACATCAGCAGTAATACGCATGTCAGATAGCCGAGATTCAACGCCTCAGCATAGCCAGAATAAAGCACTGCTGATAAGTTCTGATCAGAGCGACACTCGTGTCCAGTACTCTCCCTCTTTGCGCCCGGATAGGAGACGGACTGGTTCAAATGCGAATCACGGCAAGTGAAGCGGAGTGGACGAAGGATATGGTGACCTGTGCGTCTTTCCCCGTGTGACACTTTCACACAGAATAACTCTCCGGCTATTAGCTTGGAGGATCAACTAGTGAGAGACCTCAGCGGAGTAAAAGAGTTGGTCCTAGACGGTGTAAGCAAAGAAGAGATGGCATTGTCAGATTGTCACATGTGCATTCATGAGAGGGAGAGGTGGAAGAAGTTTCCACTATCATTCTCGGACGAGTGAGAGATATGAAACTAAGATTTGAGTTGTTTAGTAAACCAGCCACAGAGACGATCGAATGGACAGATAAATTTGTGGAAAACTGGAAAGTGTAGACTGTTTTCCACTTGGCTAAATCGTTTACAAGTTTTCGGACGCCATCTAGAGTAGTTTGAATTGATAGTTTTGATATACAACCACTTAGTCTCAAGCGATGTAAAAGCGCATTATTTTGAACAATTAGATGGGACTCTTATGAATGCTTGACGGTCAAGAGCTTGAAGTCATCGTGGATGGACGGTGGGAAGCTTTAGCTTATCGATGTCCTTCCCACCAGTGTATGCTCATCAAGTTCGACAGATATGGGGGAACATAGTTAGGTCATTTGTAGCTGACTCTCTCTTTGACTGAATTTAAATTGATTGCTGCTGACTTCAGGGTTACGGAATACAGATTAGGACAGTTCTTGACTCATGTCGTGCTGAGTAGCGAGTATCGGGACAGTCATCGCGTGAAATTAGTGTAAAGAGCTACCCGGTTATTTTTTTATTCAACAAGAATCAGATTCGAATATGGTTTGCGTCTGAAGTAGAAAATCTTTCAGTTAACGCCTCTTCAGTAGTTAAAATGAAGTAGTTGCACATTTAAACTACTATATAAAAACAAAATCAGTCACCAGACAGAATTCTATGCTGGATAACCATACGTTTGGTGAGATATCAAGATAAGTGATATTTCCCTCTCGCTTCAAAGTGACTCGAAGCACCGTGAAAAGTAGCAATTTTGAACACCGCCTGACAAAGACTGGGCATGACAGGTTTTGTACCAAAGTGACTTGGGATAGTGTGTACACGAGACTAGTTGTGTGCTGTCTGCCAATGGGTTCTTTCAGTCCACAGGTTACTGTCACCGGGAAAAAGATGTGAACTTGTTGGAATCATAGTAAATTAGTGAATGACCGTGATTCTAGAATCAAGAGAACAGTTTCGCCACACTACTTAGGATGCGCTCGTGTACAATGGGGAGCTGAAAAAGGAAGTAACAAGCGATGCAGACGTCGACAACGCAGAGGAGTTCGGCTGGCTATCAGGTCTGTCGATGGCGCACGCCTACAGTTACCTTATAAAAGTACTCCGTTTAAAGACCCCCCCCCTCGTGTGAATCGAATTCCGTTCAAACAACCGGGAAATCCCCGATGAAAACAATTTAAGGACCACGGAATTCTAAGAAAGGAGTCCTTATTCTAGTAAAATGGAGCATTTTAATTGTTAAAAACAGTCTAGTGATATCAGTTTACTCTGCTGTTAGCTGCTCGGTGTTCTTGATCATTCTTCTCATGTTTTGATAGCTCTATACTTCACAGAGCTACATTTTAGGTGTGATCGCTTTACCATCTGTGTCTAACGAACCGCTGGAAACAGCGAGAAATTCGGAGCATTACAAACTATAAGTTTTTGATGTGGCACATCTCGAGTAAATTATGCTTTGTAACGGGTTTACAATCTCGCGCAGTACGAGAATGCGGCGGGTGTCCAGAAAAACGAAGCAGCATTCGTATACTTGTGGTGAAACAATCTACCGGATTATCCTGAACAAAAGATCAAACAGCATGCTACAAAGCGAATGTCCTCGGCTTTGTCATCTGAGAAATTGGCTTCTCGTCGTGCGAATTTGGCTTGATGCAGACAGACCGAAAGATAGCTTCAGAAATGAGGGGCTTTCTACGACCCCCGTGAAAGACAACCCCCATCTGGGAACACTTTGACTCTTCTTCTGAGTGTCCCTCAGTAAGGAATTTCGCTGAAACAAACAATCGTCGTAGAAATATCATCAGTAGACGATAACTAAGAGGATGATGACCGTTAAGGGAATGGAAGTCTGCGTGGAGGGGATAGAACTGGGAAGAACGAGTGTTTCACAGAAGCACTGGGAATGACAGAAGTGTATTCAAACTATCATAAGACAGGTTTCACTTCTGGCCTACCTTGTTAGCAAGTGACACCACACGTTTTGTCTGGAACTACTCGGATAGCATTGACCGCTGTCACCGTACAACCCAAAATCGAAGGCCCGATCCAACTCATGGGTTATAGATTGGGTCCCGTGCGTTATTTCTTAAGCGGATTGTCTGAAGGCACGCCTGAGAGGCGTTTACCCGTCTTCTATCAAACACGGGGTTTTTAAAATAATGCGGGCGGCGACTTATCATGTGAAATTTGACCTCTAGGACCCAATTTGTCTCAATTTTCTGGAACTAAGAACCAAGCGTTCACTCTCATCTTTGCCATGTCAGTCACCAGCCCTTGAAATAGTGCATACACATAGGCCCCCACACCCTTGACAAGAACTGTTCAGTTTCAGGTGCATATGAACCCGTTCTGAGCCATCGGACTGCGAAGTACTGATCGATAACTTCGGGTTCAACTGTTCTTTTTTGATGGCTAGTTATGAGTTTCCCCTCGTGTTGGCAATCTCTTGTTCGGTGGAGTTCCTCGCTATTGTTTCGTCGAAATTCGCCGGACGGATAGGGTTTTTTTGTGATCGCTAAAAGAGGGGCCAGATTGAGAGATACAAGGTTCGTTGATGTATATTTAGCGTACAAATTCTCTTTATTTAACTGTACCTTTCCGTTCCGTACTGCGCCTTCCGACAGTCTGCACAAAGTAATATATCGTCAACACGGTACACTCTTTATTCGTAGAAGCAAAAGATCACTCATTGTGTTTTCTGTTTGTCCATCTGTGCCCAACTGCTGTTAGTTCAGTCTGTGGTTATGAGGATCGGTAGGACGCTCATTGTGAGTAGTCTGAAATGAGACAGTTAGACGGCTGTGAAAGCATGATGACGCCACCGTGTGAGAACTTCGGTTTCTAGAATATTCTTTCAACTAAAGTATAATGCAGATCAAATCTAAATGCATGATTTTTAGGTGGCCAGTATGTGTTTATTGAATGGAAGGGGGAAATTCTCAAGGATTTTTGCAGATCATGTGAAGAGTTCACCACGTTGGTTATTTTTAGTGTGTTTTTACTAGAAAGTGTTTCTTGATTTTGGATTTCATTTTGTTTTCCCTGATGCGTGTTCAGACGAGAACGCTTTGTCCAGAATCAGGGGCCATACCATCACAGCAGGGACTCCACTGACTCCCAGCCGAATTCCGATGGAGCCGTGGGACTTGGACTTGGTTCTTTGGACGAATCTGTGAATCCGGGACAAGAATTTTCCCAGGCTTGTGCGGTCGGTCCGTTGTCAAGCGATTCCGGCATTTCTACCGATCTTGGTCAGCAGCATCATCATCTTTCTCACCCACAACATCTTGGACATCGAAACTCCATGGGATTCACACAGCAGTCACATTTGATCAGTGACATGTTTTCTGCCGCGCCTACCACCCACAGGGGATCCATACTTCCAGGGACAGCGGTAAACACAAGTTCAGCTGGATCCTATGAGGTGGACTATGCGTCAAGATTCAGTGCTCCGTCAAACAACCACTTATATACTTCAAATCAGAGCAACGAACACCCAGCAGACTTGCGGAGCTCACTAGGCTATGCTTATCCAGCAGAACTCATTGGGACGTACGCACTAGTACAACAAGCTTCAGCATCTCCAGGATCCACGATTTCCTCCGGACATCCATCCCTTCCTGCAAAACCTCAATCAGTCCCCGTACGAAACGCCGGTACTAGACAGAACATCGGAAGCTCTATGAGTGTGCCGGAGAGCGTTGCCACAGCGCTGTCCGTTAATTTGAATCACGCCTTTACCTCATCTGCATTTTACCCCACCCATTATTTTACCGCTCGACCAAACAGTTCCTCAGATCAGACTTCCAGTCTGTTGGATAATTTCTCTCGGAACCAGCTTGTCGCCTCAGTGTCAGGAGCGCAATCGAATTTCTGCTTCCATCCTTCTGTGGGAAACGGTGCATTAGCGGAAACTTTACTTCTCCCGGAAGAGGTACTAAGTAGCTACTTGGAGCGAGACAAGGGTTATGATGAGGCCAACGGTGTGACCCACACAAGCATCGGACGTCATCCAGTAAGTTCACGTGAATTTCAGTGCTTAGATGAATTCGGTTTAAAACATAACCAACTTAAGACACGATTTAACAGAGTCCTCTGCACGAATTCGTGACCAAATGGTTAAGATGCAATGCATCCACACCATGGTATTCGACACTGGTTCCCCTGAACTGCTAGACGGAAGTCCGCTCAGCTAACCAAGGCAGCATGCTGTATCAGTACTCGTCTTCCGCTGTCTGAGTACAGTACTCCCACTTTTTAAGAATCCTCGTCTAAGATACACCTGAAAGATGGAAGCAGCTCTGGTGGTTCCCAATTTTTCTACATCATTCTCTCGCGATAATAACCCCTCACCTAAGAAACATCTTTAAGCGGACGGATTTTGTGATTTGACTTTTGGCACTGTGAAGCGGACAGGATGATGAGTCCCAAGAAGGGCGAAACCGGTCATGGGCTGTCGACGAACTTTCAGCAACCTTATGAGTAGTGCATTACGAATATGCATGTATCGCGATATCTCGAATATCGTAGCGACTGAAACATGAGGCGGCCTGTTGCAGCACATTCAATTGCCTGGAAACATCACAAAGGAGAGATTCAGCTGGGCTCCAGATGAGTCTCTCGCGAAACCGAATTTTTTTGCAAATGAGTATATTTCGGACAGGATACAATTTATCCCCCATGAAGTAACACTCCGGAGCACAGACATGGCTATCATCTATTTTCCAAAGGAAAAGGAAAACAGGGCAGAGCAATCGGCGAATTTAGAAATCTATGCTTTCTTAGCCGTCGTAGGATGGATATGTCATGGGGAAATCAAACAATGGGTCAGTTGTCTGAAAGGAGCGGTTTCTGCAAATGGGTATATCTGTTTAGAGGTACAGGAGCGCGTCTGCCAGTTCTTCTGGGTCTTGTATGGCAGCATGTTTTTCTTGGAATACTGACGATAAATTCACCCATTTCCTGGTTGTTTAGGTATGTAACTGCACAGTTGCAACGTCAGTTTTTCTAGTCCTTTCTGGTTCTGACTCAAGTTTGGGTTCTAATCTCCAATGAAGCAATGATTCCAGATATCTATCCTCAGAGGTCGATGGTAACCCAGGGATCAATCCTCGCTATCTAACTATTATCAATCACGTGGTGCCGTGCTGCCCTTGACGACGGATCTAGGAAAGCACCCATTCTGCCTCCTTTGACCGAGGAGCGCTGTGATCTGGATAACCGTTGAGATGATCATCCTCCTCTTCTTGTTGCATGTTCATTTTAGGTTCCATAATTGGCCTTGTCCTTTGAAAACCAGACACACCTGGTGAATTGAACTGGTATGCCAAGCTTTCCTCGTTATGGACAGATCAGATGAACCATCTTTCCTTCCTGTCTAATCAGCTTCTTCACTCTTTATTGATTCTGTTGCGCGTCTGAATTAGGCGGTTTCTGATCATCGACCCTGCCTTTTACCACCTTAATCTCTCACAGGAATCTACATGAAATCGGTAGGTACATTCTGTGTGGAGTGCTGTGCCTTTTCTCCTTTCTTCAGTGTTTCTAACCCATTTACACCGTCGACCATTCGTCGGATGTTGTTGGTGTATGATTCGCGTTCATCAAGTCCTAAGCTGACTGAAGTTTTCACCGATCCGCTTTTATGTGAAATGAACTGAAATTGTCTCCACCAAGGTGGAGGCGTTGTAAATGTACGGCGTATGACCATCCGTCTCCGCCGTTATCTGAAAGCCCTGATGCAGAATTTGTGAAGATTATGGATAAACATTTTAGATGACTAATCAGTTGATGGAATGACAATAAACCTGGCCATTCATTTGCCAGTTGATCGTTGACGGAATGATCGGACAGAGAACGTATACGACAGTTGTTTGTCGGACCAGTACCTTCTGGTCCTGTCTAAACTACCGCTGCCTATTAGTAGTGGAGAAAATAGATAAATTATTATAAGCGTTAAGCGGCTGCTCCCGTGTTCGTGCGAGCTCCTTGCGGCTAGGCGATTCTCACTGAGTTCTCAGTTTACAGCCTGTTTTCGTGTTCAGCTGTTTCGTCTCATTTACTTCCGTTCATCGTTTCATTGCTGCTCTTAGTCGTGGCTTTGCCTAGTTTCCACTACTGGCACAGGCTAACACCTTCTGGGTCCATGTACATCGTTGTTTTTACGCGAAGCTTCGGAAGTGCTTAACATTTATGCTATATCTACTTGGTCCTTTATTCCAGGTTTTAAGAAACTGCGTTTGGATTATCCCAATAGTTTACTGACGTATTTTGTGACACCTTGACGTCCCTATGCATGCTGTATTTATGTGAATTCGTATATTACCTCCCATCTCGAAGGGATACTGGTGGTAGCTACAAAATGGAAGAACTTTACTGTTGACTCTTGCCTTATTTGGACATACGCTTGTTGTTTGCCTACTTATTTGTTGGGACAGCTCGAGTAGGACAGTGCGAATAGGAGGCGAAATTTCGTATGCAGTGATACCACTCGAGAGAGCTTGCATCACGAGAGACTAGCTCCAATAAGCAGAGGTACTTCCAAGAGCAGTACAGCCTAGTCAGGTTTGAAACCAATTTTCGTGTACGTTTCACTCTGCGTTCAAAACTACGGCTTTATCTACTGAGAATGGGTAACAGTAACGAGTAACTAACTATTCGAAAACTGTTGGTATGGTTGTCGACAGTTCCATTAGATAAGCCCCACAGTGCAATTTGGAGCACCACTTCCTTGGAGCAATTACGGACGACCGGATTCCTCCTGCCCATCGAACTCACATTTCCGGATTGCACATGCTATAGAGTACATCGAATTGCGGGCAAGGCCAATTCGTTTGATGCAACACTGCATTTCACACGCTAATTTCTCAGTAAAAAAACCAAACGGAACCGTGTTAGACGCATCTTTTCCTCAGACAGCTTCAGTGCCCTGTCCCAGCGAGCACTTAGTGAAATTCCTAGGAAGAGTGTGGCTTTCTTCAGGTGCATAGTAGGAGGCACATGCCGGTGAGAATTTTGTTGTTCTAGTTCTGGCGAATATTATGTTTGAATCAGACAAATTCAGATTAGTTTCAGCATAGCTACTGGCTCGTCTGTGTGCTCGGAGACGACTCAGGTTGTGCAGAAGTTAACCAGAGGATAAACAAGTCTTCAGGAAATTCTAACGAGGCCCTTTGTATATCAGACACATGGGAAGAATGGATAGTTACACGATTTCTCTCAGACTGCTTACGACAAAAACGGCAAGGCTATTTATTGGTGCAGCTTGGGACCTCGCCCTGTAGTACCAACATCGACGTGCAGACATGGTTAGACTGACACAAACCTCGAAGGAAGTTCGCACTGCCCGCTCACTACACGGTACCCTCATTACTGCAACCTAAAGCACAAGGCTGAAGTAGCTAAACGGAGGGCCGAGGAGCACTTACATCCACCCATCGTCATGGGAGACTCTACCGTGTCGTTCTGTGTTAGCTCAGATGTATGAGATCGGCGGAGGAAGACCAGTTGGTGGATGTCATCGATATCTTCCAGTCATACAGCACAACCGAAGCAGGTCTTGTTGGGGGTGAATACGGGATTATGGCACTGACTTAACGAAACAAACTTCCCTCCAAAAAGTAACACAACAGGCGTGACAAGCTAAGCCCTAAACAATCACTGTCGCATCTGTCTCGACCGTATTGGCCTTGTATGTCTGCCATCCAGAAGAATATATAAGTGGTTATTCCGCTTTGGGAAGGTTAGATTCCATGACGCGTAACTCCAAGTTTTCTGTCAGTATCAACACTCACGCCTAGTGTACCGTGAAGTTTCTATATTCTACCCCAGCGCATGCTAGTCACGCCTGAATTATCACGTCTGAACAACCGAACGTTTTCGCCCTTAATCGATATTATTAGCTTGTCCAAGGGGTAGAACGTCGACCCAGTAACTGTTTTCTTTGTGTCGATCAGTTTACTGCCTGTTAAATGCATTATTCTTGTTCCTCTTTCCCCTCACATCTTTAGTATCGCCGGAGTCCATCGTATAGTTCATCTCCTCCAATCTCACCAAACTCTGCATGCTGTGAGAAGGTTGTCATCTTAGACATGTGAACCAGAATCTTCCTCAAGGGTTGCCACGTTTATCGGACCAATTGCATGAACCTATTCCCCTTCCTATTAGAAAACACAACAGCCTTCAGTCGATCAGCATCTGAACTACACTATATTACGCTTTTTTTCCATATTTTTTCTACCCTGGCATCGGGCGGTTATTTTTTTGCAATTTGTATAGTAAAATCCTTTCCCCAGTTCAATACGTTCGTTTGGTTTGCAAAATATAATTGGCCTGTTCGATGTGACGCGTCCTTTTTGTTTCACCGGAAACAATCAGGGGTTTCTCGGTCGGGGAAATCGGTTGATAGTGGCGCGAGAGAATAGTTGATTGTGTACTACATCAAACTCATTGGAAGCAATTTACACAAAGATTCGGAGGGGCTAACCGGTCATTGCTTAAGTGTGTGACGATGGTCTTGTCACTCTCACTATAATCAATCGGCCCCATAATGTTCAGTACGATTTTTCGCGTTACCACTTGATAACGTAACAGCCATAGGCTGCTGCCCGAGAGCCATAAAGCATTTTGATGGTCTTCGGGTTTCTGTAAACGCCAACGTAAGCTTCCTGAATTTTCCTTGTTCCAAATAATCCACTGACACTTTCGGCTCTTCTGGCCAGCACCATGTGCGTATTTTTTGCTTTGCTTTCCAATACTTCAAAATTTGTACTCTGAACAGCGAAGGTATGCACTGATTTCTTTTCGCCTGTTCTCTGTTCCATTTGTCAAGTCGTATGGGAGATATAGAAAATTGCAATTTACTTGTTGGACCACACTACTCGTGAGGTTGCTGAAAACCCTTCAGCAACTTTTCACACCACCAATTAAAGTTTGAGACAGCCAACAAAAACCAAAGCAACCAACAAATAACTCTCAGCTGTTTCTGAGCTCAGATGATACGCTTAAAAGGGTTAAGCTACGTGGGCTCAAGGAGCTTCAGTCTCTTCGTGAGTTGACACGTGGAACTATGATTTGCCGTCAACTTGTTGATGTCTGAGCACCCAAGATTTGACCGTGGAACTGGCGAGAGTCAGTTGACATAATACGAAGGTTTTTCGGTACGTTCACTTTTGCCCCTTCTCCAGTTCACAACTTCTGCAGCTGACTTGACTAATGCAAGATTACTGACATTACAAGTTCATCTGGCAGCAGTGGCATGGTTCCGTGTGTATATGCCTCCGAAAACAGCTGTGTTGAATTGTAAGTCCGGTGAAGGGATACGCTAAGAGCATGACTACTAATATAAAGAATATCAATATGAGTGCACCTTTTCGCTAATGTGACTGGTTCTTTTGACCAATCAGGTGCGAAACTTTTCGATGGAGGTGTCAGCCATTTAATCTCCTCCGAGAGCACATCCGACGCTGTCCAGCTCTATGGACTACTGTAAATTCTTACGCACGTGAATGCTTTACTAGACTGAATTCATGTGTCGTTCATTCTATGCAGGTTTCCAACGCATGGGGTGCGACATTGTACTCTCGGTATCTCTGTCAATTAACGCGTCCACAAACGGAAGTTTGTCACCTTATTCAAATTTGCAGGAGAATGGAACTTTCTGGTAAACGGTGATATAAAAAGGGAATGGGTGTCCAGTCCGTCAACATAAATATAATAATAATATAATATGATATAAATACACACAATTCTTGTCTTATATTAGCTTCGACCGGTTACTCAGTTCTGGCTTCAAAGGACCCATAGTGATAGGAGCAAAGTACTGGTTTCCTTGTATACAGTGAAATAGAGATTTTGCGAACGGAGACGGCATCTAGTTGAGGTTTCATATAATCACTGAACAAGATTTGATTTCAATAATAGGGACACGGGCACAAGTGACCGCGAGTGAATCGAGCGCAACATTTCCGAAGAAACACCACTGCATTCTAGCTAGGCCAGAAGTTCGTCCTTCTCACAATATCTATTAAATGCTATCCTGCAGTTCTCAGTATGTGTACCAGTTATTTGGCTAACGAATGATCGGGTTGAGTATTTCTTAGATGGATGGGCACATTGAGTTTATATAGTACATGAGAACCGACAGGTCCAGCCATTTAGAGAGATAAAAAACCTTGTGAAAAAAAGAATCTGCAGCTAATGAATAAATTCCTTCGCTACTACTCATACTATGTCCAGTAGTTTTAATGGACGAAAGTTGGACGAGTCGACCCAAACTGCCGTACATGTGATCCACCTTATCTAGAATTACAGTATCGAAACCCCTGTCTGTATACAGGTTCTTCTTAAACCCCTGTAAAACTTTTAGGTCCTCTTTTGACAAGGCACATTTTTCGTGTACCGGATAGGAAAATCGAAGCCTCTGTCGGCCGCCGGGTGGAAACTGCTGTTGTAATAAAATGTTACAGAGAGTAATAGCCCGCTCGCTGGCCTCTACAAACCTGCTTTTCCGGCACCTGCTGTTCTACCGGAAGCCAAAATCATCACCACCATAACTACAGAATATTTTTTACCAAAAGTTTGCTTGCATGCAGATCACAAGACGTGGTACAACCATCTGCAAATGTCTGCGTATCAGTATTAACCCCAGAGATAACACCGCCTACTTCCTACTTTCTGAACCACAGACATCCCTGGCCTTGAAACAAGCGTATTCCATATCAGTGATTTCTTTCGTAGCGATCCGAATGTTTCCTCACCCGAAAGTTCCCGAAGAAGATGCCGGTACCATATCCGCTAGTTTTCCTCCACATTCTTCCATAGCGTTCCCCACCTCCAATGGGCTGCACTTATTCGCTTTTCCTGAAGTGGCTGTAACCTACAACCGCTGCTCTATTAAACCCATTTACGGTCCGGAAGGTTAGTAAAGATGAATGAAAAGAATCTGTACTTGATATTCGAAAGAACTCGAGGACTACGCCTACTTGGCGAGCTCCAAAGAGGACAAAGCAAGCAATGTCCTGTCGAGTTTTCACCGATCTTGTAAGCAGCTTGGTGTTTTGTCGAAAAGACCTCTGCTTAATTACATCACCATCAATAACCCCTTCGGCTCGGCTGGACATGGTGATCTCCGCTTCCCGTCCATTATTACATCCAACCATCTCACACCCTGCTATGGCCCCAGCCGTTGAAAACAACACCTACCCAGATCATTTTCCTTGAGCTCGCTGATCCTTCTACAGAATTCCACACAAGCTCATAGCCCACGCACGGTAGCATCTGTGAATGGAATGTCAATGTCTAAATAGCTTTTTGATTTCGGCATTAGCCAGCGCTCGTATGCAGGTGTTGGATATTCGCCTCACTCGCATACCTTCAGCGGAGTTCCCCAAATATCAAGACTGCTCCCTCCTTCTGTTAATGCATTCTGTGCCATATTTCCTCCCTAACGTAAATCATTACCTTACACTGGCTACCCAAGCATATGAGTCGGTTATATGACAGGCGTTATGACAGGCCATCGACTTCCGCTTCTCCTGAACTACAACTGACAGTCGGAACCCATAGATCGATAGACCGACTCTCGCACTTGGTCTTCAAGTCAGTAGGAAACTAAAGAGTTCCCGCTCCAGCGCCTACCCCATACAAAGAATTGATGGTTTGGGGTACCTTTGATCTTTTTTCTTCTATTATGGTCCCTTAACCGTCTGAGACGGGGATCAGGCTGACCAAACTTCCGTAAAATTCTTCTGAGGCTAGATCAATCGAGCTGCACCGTCTTTTATTCAATTATTTCAGCCGTTCGATATAATATTACAGTCTGTGTGCCCTTTGCCAGTATGCGACACGTACGGTATGCCAGAAAATTTCTTATCCCTAAAGACTCCCTCTTCTCAGGTATAATCTCTGAGATATCACAATATCCGAGGGTGCCTGTACATACACCTACGGTCTTTTTCATTTTAGGACGCACGTCGGTTTTTCCCACAACATCAGCCTTCGAGGTCATAGGTCCAAACTAAGAAGAACCTTTTTCACCATATTTGTTCAAGTTGCCACTTCGTTTGCTCCATTGCTTCTCTCTGGCAACTGCCAATTTTTCCTCAATCACTGCTTGTTTCCATTTCAGTCCCAGTGGAGCCAGGACTATTTCAAGTCATAACCTTTGACCAGGTAAACGTTTACCCAACAAAGACGTCCTGAGAGTGTTCATTTCAAAATAGATAGAGGTTTATGCTACGCCTCACCGTTTTACTCACTTTATTCCTCAGAGTTGTCTTCCGAGACTTTTGTCTCAAGTGAATGCGATCTCGGCCTCGTGGAGCTGGAAACCATGGCTGATTCCACGCCATCATTCCTAAACAAACAAGCCACAGGACTGATGGAAATATGCCTAGTTAAGTACTACTCGAACGATGAAACAGGTAGTATGCTTCAAGAGAAATTCTATCAACTTCGCAGGCATTGCCACACCAAGGAAGCAACTTACTCTTTTTGGGTATGTATCAAGGTAATCGTGCTAGAAAACCAAGTAATAAACAGCGTACCAATCGGTAAATATGAGCAGTACTCGAAGACTACAGGGACCTTTATTTAACAATCATTGTACCCAGGAAAACACCCAGTCTAAATATGGCTGCCTTGATTTGGTCTATGCGTAAGTTGCATAGCCGGTTGAAGAGCACAGGCGCTTACATACATTTATTAAATACTCTCATATGCACACCAGTTCTGTCCTCAAGGGAGACACGGCTGAACATCATCTGAAGCCCTCCTCTGTGGTAATCTGCAGCTGAATGTGCTGCACAAAGACCATTTCACGTTTCAGTTGCACCTTTTGCGCATTACATTCAGTTGAAAACTACCACAAACGAGAGATTTAGCTGGTGTTCAGGTGTCTCTCATGAAAGCCAAACTGGCGTGCAAATGAGTGCAAGTCACGAATTCCGTTCATTTTGGTTTCACGTGGGACGTAAGGCCGAGAGATACGTTGGGAGTACACCTGCTGGCTGAGCTCCAAGATGGGCGAGACCTGTCGTGCGCTCTCGAAGGGTATTCAGCAACCTTGTGAGTAGTTTTCATCAAAAGACCATGGTATTAAGCAGAACGATCAGATGGGGTAAAAACATCAGGCCAAGGGTTCTGCGGCAGTGTCTGATGGAATAGATGCGTTTGAATGGCATACGATCTACCCAAGTCTATAAAAAGTGCAAGTAAGTACTGGCATGCTGAAGAAGCATCCTTTAGAAGGTACTGTAGAAGATACTCTGATACCTTAGAATTTGACATGACATAAGGTGTACCGTTTGTGAGACACCTGACTGAATAATGCCAACAACAAAAGATACAGTGAAATCTCATTTTGGTCTCTAGTAAGCACCGTCATCAGTGAAAAAATAGACTTTCAACTCCATCCTATCCTGGCACTCCTCCGGTATTTTGGTTTTTGGACCACCATATACGTGAGTGTTTCGTAACAAAGAAAACCCTACGCTCTGAAGTTATGTGAAGGAAAAGTAGTGAACATTATGCTGGTACAGATGAATCTATTGTTAATACATTTATTTCAAGCAAAACAGCCGTCCAAAACCTGTTCGCATTACAGAAGGCCATTTTCTTTAAATGTGGAATATTTCACATCACTTTTATCTGAGTAAAGTCCCTGCCAATCACATAATGTCATATTTAGCCACTTTAGAAACTTGCAACTATCATCTACTTTTGCACATATACCACAACTTTCTTTATAGCGTAGTGTTCTTTTGATCTGTGAAGTGCGTCCGTTGTTCCCATTCATATTCGAGCTCTGCGTGTGCCATGTACAGTCTTTTTTTACTCATGTTACGTGTTTCCTGGGCTCCTGTGCTGCCCAGCCAGTCAGCGTTATCTTATGATCTGCCTGGTTAGCCAAATAAGGCCTCATTCACTCAGGCGGACTGCATTCTGCTCTCGCTTGACTGGCGTTTGTCACCGCATTTTCTCTTGTTTTGTTGCTCAGAGTGCAAGTTTCGACTACCCTGTTCTCTCAGTGAGGCCAGTTGAACAATTGAACACTTGACCATTTGACCATCGGCAGCTGAGCATCAGTGTGAATAGTCCTCATTGAGGAGACGGGAAATAGCGCCATTCATTCTTCAATCACGACAACCACATCATGTGATCACGTATTGGCTAGGTTCGCGGGTGATGATTTCTCAAAACGAACTTTAAGTCATCTTGTAACGCCATCCTTTCTCTGAGCCACTTATCGACTGGTGGTGATGGGAGGAGATTCGGCTATTTTCCGTTTGCTTCCAAGAAGGGGAATGATTTTAGTGACACGTGCTAAGATAATTTGTTTATCATAAAAGTCGCAGTCCATATTTTGGTTATGATACTTGGGACTGGTTGGCAACTTGTAGCCCGACATTCTACTTAGTGACCTTAACAGTCAGTAAACTGAGTGGAAGAGCACTGTGATTTCCGGAACAGTTTTGAACGACACATGTGCAGGATGACTTTATTTCGCACAGCCTTGTCTAATACAATACCCTTGTTTCTGTGAGTGATGGAAACTTTTCAGGGGGTCCTCCCTTGACTGGTCTTGGTGGTCTTATCCTTACTCAATCCCACTTGAAGTACGGTTGACTAAGGAGCTGATATTCTACCATCATCGACGCACATAATCAACCTTATTTGGCCGACTGGAGCGGTAACACTGTAGCGTGGGACGTCAGGAAGTCAGCGGTATTCGACGTTCGAGAGGATGTAGCGACGGCACACGTCGGTTCTGAAATGTGCAGATATACGGGCTGGTATTAATGAATCCACACGGTATACACAGCACACAGGCGCACAGGTCGGGTGGGACAGAAAAGAACACCGGAGGATGGCAACGGCACACGTGTATTAAACCGAAACCAAAACCGGCAGGCGGGGGCGTACAAAGTCAGGTCAAGGTCAGTCAGGGGGGGGTACAAGAGGGTTACTTTTTCCTGCCCGGGGCTCGTGGTGGCTCGTCCGTAATACCTGCAATAGGGGGGGGGAGAGAGACGTGCAAGCAGATGCAGTCGAGTTTCAAATGCGTTACAACATGGCTTTTCAAAACCCGCGCTGTCAATTCATGTCAATTATCAAGCTAAAGCACACCACCTCGAACAGCCATGCCGAACACCTACGTGGATCATCTACAACGGGACACCATTTTATCATTCATGGACATCCGACCAGCCAGTCTTCCTCGGGAACAACCATGTTGTTAAAAGTTAGCAGATCTTCTGAACCGGGGTGCAGCAGAAAAGCTTTTTTTTTTTCAGCTACAGAGTAAGGTTTAATAACTATAGTTGTTATGCCATCCTGAAGACACTTTATGCTTTGAGATCATCCCACAGGACAAAGCTTAACTCGAATAGTGGTTGTTTTACACTGTTTATTTACTTGAGCGAGATAACTTATCAACGGGAGCGTGCAAAACGGAATCAAAGTAAGCAAATACATGGGTAGTGGGATCGCTCCTACCCAACTAGAAATTACCATGCACAAGCAACAAAACCTAAGCAGTAACCGACTAACCTTAGAGTTTTTGTGGCGGAGCACTGCAGCTTTGAATACGGGTTACTCAGCTTGAGAAATCTTCTGTCTGTCACTGCACAAAGTCAATGGGAAAAATGGTGTCCCGCTTGCACATGTTCAGTAGAAACTGAAACCATACGTGTGTAAGCGTAAAACTAGTGATTCGGTCTACAGAGACCACCAGGAAAAATGGGTATGGATCAGTTACTCGAAATAAGATTCGGGAGTGCAAAGATGACGTTCATCCTGTAACAAGGATGGCTAGATACGAACTGGGCTTGTCTTTCACTCTTGTCTGCACTAAAGTACGGTTATGTATTACTATAGCCGAGACTGTGAGAAAAACGTTTTTTAAAGAATCTACGATTACTTGTTTACCGGATACCGCTGTCATTAGTGAATGTTATACTCGAAACAAATGTACCTACAGATTGGTTTCAGATAACATTCCAAAGTTTCTACCCCGTTAACCAATTCAAACAGCCCTTCGCATTGGATTTCCTCCACTTCCCCGATTACCATGTAGTAATGTTCCCTGATGAAAGTAAATCCTGTCTGTCTTGATGGCACAACATATGCTTCCGCCTTACAAAACGGTCCCCTGCGCTTCACACGAAGCTTGACGCAACAGACGACCAGTAGCAAACCAGAGAAGGCCAACGCTCCATGATAGCAGAAGTTGGGCAGTATTGTCTCTTATCGAATACGGAAAACACAAGCTGTAGCGAGCCATTTTGTTCAAGACTAGCTTGTGAAACCACTAAGCACCTTTTTTCCGACAGAGATTACCAGCTGCTATTGGGATATTCAAACTAGGACCAAGACAAAATTTAATCGCTGCCAAGACCAACGGCCGTGGTTTCACGCAAAATGTTCGTGGACAGCCTGAGTTGACCAATGTACACAGCCAATGAATGCCACGATAAGGTCATTATCGGTTCAAAGAGCTTTGTCCCTAGGAGAGCACACATAGGCATGGCAGAATTGGTTCGTGGATGGGATCGGAAGATACCCAAATCTATAATTTTCCACCCGTTTCACAGCAAGACTGTTCATCAGTGCT
>NW_008751835.1:603021-606320 GCF_000715545.1 Opisthorchis viverrini
GAGCACGACATTGGTGGGGAAAATAAATGCACGGGAGCTGTTATCTTGAACCGTTATTTTAAACATAGTTGTCTATTTCAGTTCAAACAGGTTCGAACACCACGCATCTACCACAAACCGAACACGACGCCTAAACATCAACCTATCTGCATGTGAATTACCTGTTGGTACTTGGCCGTGTGAGGAACAGTGCAGTGGCTGAATCTCCGACTGCCACGATGGACAGACCACATAGCCTGACGAAATGTTTGACCCATGTAGAAGTAATGGCAAGCCCACATCGTGGTTAAATCCAAAGACATCCGCTCTGTGTCTTAGATAGGAAAATAAACAAAAGGTGAGACGAACGACCTAACCAAAAGATCCAGAGTCCGAATCTAGGAGGGCTTTCTATCTGTCGCCTGTTCGTAAATGCCCGGATCGAGGTTCGTAAATAAAATATTTAACGACAGAATATAACGTGGATGGAGCCGTCCTGGACGAACTGTGTCAATGGATTAGTTCTGCATGAATCGGATGAGCAGGTAGCCGGAGGCCAGTATGATGACATGATCCGATTTCATCCGATAAACGACGGGCCGCTCGATACAGAAGAGACGAAGACAGGAGTATTAAAGACCATCCATGTTGGAAAGAAGGTGGGAAAATATACACGCCTGAGATACTCGAAGGTGATTTTAATTGCCACCGACAAGGTTCCTGCTCTCAGGCTGCGGAAGACGTAGGCTGTGAAACACATCATGAGCAATCCACCTCCGACATTTTTCATGCGTAGCGTGATTATAAGCGAGCTGATGCGGCACAATTAAGGACACAACTGTGGAAGGCGATCTCTGCATCCTAGATTTTTGCTTGACGAACAGGGAGCTGACACAATGACCAGCCAGCGTGTGGGTTTCGCGGCCAGTCGTCCACCCTGAATTTTGCCAATGCGATCGTGTGGATGTTGTTGATGGTCACAGGAATTTGGGGAATGGGTTGGTGTTATGTGCGCTTATGTTAGCCTAACCGAGGCATGGCAGGTAGGTGAGATCGCTGACTAAAAAGTTGCACTGCTGGTTTCCTACTGCTGAATATGCAACGGAAAGTCGGGAAAGGATGAAGTTTTTGAGTGAAATCTGGAAAAACCGCATGCTCTGCGACTCATGAAGGTTAATCTGACGCGGTCCCAGGCGTATCGCCAGACAGCTTCTGTTATAGTCCGCAAAACACTAGCCGGATTGGACTATTCCAGAAATTCACGCAACTCTGGGACACTGCACTAACAATAATTCCTCAGATTAGTTTTCTTTTTGAAACCTCTCAGCTAGCCTTCCCGTCTGAACTCCACAAAAGGAAAAAGCACTGGTACAGCATGTCATTTATAAAGCATACACGAGGACAACGTTTTGTAGGGGCCCATTAACTGCACAATGCTCTTGGCTGCAAAACCTTTGGGCCAAACATATTGCGCCAAAATGTTGCGTTTTATTGCGTGCGCGCTGAAACCAAGAATCATCCTAATCCACTTTCGAATTTCTGCAGCTCACCAAATTTCGTTGTCCTCCGAAGCAATCATACCCCTGGCGAAAAAGTGTGATGGAATAATTTCCCAGCATCACTGAGACCCCGGAACGCCTAAATGGGGCTCAAAAGTTTGGACTGGTACTCTGAACCCAATCGCCTGATTGCTCTAGTCCCTCAGGGACACGTCACTGCTTTCGAAATTTCAATTCCATTATGCGAATACTGACAGCCTATTCTGTAAATCCCGACGCTTTCTGAGTGCGGCATTGAAAACCGGCACTTGGCGATGCCGAACCACCAATGGCTGTTGAGTCCACGACCTTGGCCAATCAGAGTTCGATTTGGTACTGAACCTACACAACAGCCGCACTCCGGCCAATTGCATGCGGGATAGGCTCCCTGGTTGTAGCAGTGCCTACGCATGAGCGATGAAGTGGCTTCGGTGCGGATTCCACCTAACACTCCTTAAGGACTTGCTTCTCTCGGGAAACCCTATTCCAGCTACCAATCCACACATGTTTTACTGCTAATCATCAGCATCGCCAGATGAGATCACTGGTGATTCGCTGCTGTGCAAACGATGCAACAATGGACAGTGATTCCCTGAAGGTGGGGGTTCACGACAATTCCTCTGGATGGAAAACCGAGTAAGCTCATTAACCGAGGTCCGGCAAGCTGCTGTAAGCTCCAGTAAGTGCTGTACATATACAGCACCAATAGTTAAACATAAATAATCTGGGCAGTTAGCTCAACCACCGTACCCGCATCTTGAATTCTCGTCTCTGATTCACACCACTTATCGATGTCAGGCGAGTCCATTATGAAAGTGAGAGCAGAATGTCTTGCTTGCTTCAGGGTGCGAACATGGAAAGCGGCCAGGCAGAATGGGCTTCGAAGTTTGCCGATTGATTTCGAGATGTCTGGGGATGTCAGCGCAGGATGACGTGCATATGTTGCCTGCAAAACCAATGCATAATAAACGGAGTCACCACTGCTAAATGTTGGGTGAACAAAGAGTTATTACTGGAGTGGGCGAGGTGGAAGAATAAGTGTATGAAAGAGGAAGAAGAAAAGCGTCAGCGGTAGCCTGTTTTCGCCTACCCATCCTGTTGAATTTAGCCGGTAAAGTGTCCCTGCTAATGGCGTCACGCGTACGTACGTACACCTAGTCGTGGCTGTCCTTGAAGCTGGAAATGTATTCAACGCCCTCTGGCCAGCATTTCTGGTGTGTAAAAGCTTGCAGCGAGCTGTCCAGAAGTTCCCTCACAACTGACAGGCTTCAGCAAGGTTGTCCTCTCATTCCCTTCTTGGTCGATTTTGTTGGTATTACCATGGAATACATACTTCCAGGGATTGGGGCTCTCGGTGCCGGAATAACATCTAGACTTCTACCCAGTTAGCACCGGTGGAGAAATTTCTGCAGCACATCTGCATCCGGGTGCCGAACCAGTACGGAAATGAAACAAGTTTCTCTACCCAGTCCGCACCCGGGTGTAGAAATGGTGCACTAAGACAAAACCACTTAAATCGATCGATGGTTTACACTCTGTAGAGACCCAGAAATGCAGGGTTTTGTGTTTTATCACTGCGAGACAAATAAAGAAGCCTTGATGCCTCTTAAACGTCTCGATCTCCCACAGCTCAAAAGCCGAACATTAGTGCAGAATTTCTGCACAGGTTCTGCACCCAGGCGCGGACGCGTGCTAACTGGCTACAATGCGGGGGACATATTATTACCTGTAGACCATCATTCCGCATCGTCTGTTCTTGTTACGGTTCGATCACGCTGCGAG
>NW_008751835.1:606329-624347 GCF_000715545.1 Opisthorchis viverrini
AGCTTATGTTGATCTACTTCCCTATATATTTGGTAATCAGAACTCTGTAGAAGATGGTTAGGAAAAACTTAGGAATAGCTTCGTTGTCAGAATGACGGAAAACCATCTCAACTGGAAGTCCGTATGGCGAGATTCTGATGGTGTTCGGTTTTGAGGGCAAGATGTTAGAGGGCGAATTTACTGACCGGAAGGTCCGTGGTTCGAATCCGCCCTCTGCCTCCTGACTTTCCCTGTCTAGGCTTGGGCAGCCTGGCAGTATCCTAGCCCTCGTAGTTTCTTCGGGTGGCATGGCAGCTAGGCGCCGGAAGGATGCTACAGCTGAACGTTTTTTTAACATTACGGTTTACTGTCATCTGTAAACTTACTAATTCTGTGGCGACAAATTCCATCGCCACTCTTGAACGTATACCGTTGATGTTTCCTACTTTTCCCAATTGTCCGCTTTCAACACACTTTGTTACATATTTAGTTGATAAGAGCCAAACATAAAGCGGAACAACGAATCACTAAGTTGCAGGCGGAAAAGACATTCTACAAGATTGACAATTATACAAAGTGGACTTCGGTTTGTTCCGTCGCATTTCAGCTTTCATTCCTCGTCCGTTGCTGAAAGTCATTCATTTCCATTTTCAGAAAAGACCCAAACGGATCTACAACATTCTCACCAGAAATGAAGCTTACTGATATTCTTTTCATGCGCAAAGTCGTACCTTTTGGAACTTGCGACCCATGGTTCAAAAGAAATCAGCTAATGAAGTTTGCCTTTGTAAGTGATAGTATTTTCGCTGTCGAGCTGCGTACGTTTAGAATTATAGAGGACGCTTGGCACGTTGTCATAAACTTGGTATGAATCGAGTCTACAAGGCTCTGCAGTTCGTACAAGCCCTCCGTGATGCAAGAAAGGAGGAAATACATGACATTTGGAATCAGCGTATTGCTATCGCCAGTGAGCAACACGGACTACCAGGTCGCCGAATTCTTCTCGAAGGTCTAGCCCAATCAAACGTTGCGCTGAATAAAAACATGCTTCAACTCCTGGCGATCTACGAGCCTCGAACATTTGAAGTGGGTGCATGCATTTCTTGAACTGTCATTTTTGCAGGCTCTTGTAAATGTTGCCAAACAGTATCATTCCGAGGTCGGTGTGAATCTTCCTGCATCTGATACTTCCGTCCCTGTCATTTCTCGAGGCATGTTGCGCTTTCCAATAGTACCCGGGAACAAACATTTGTATGACTGACCTACATAATAAAACTTATAGAAAACTCTCCATTTCTCGGTGTTCCAGTTTGTCTCAGTGTCGTCACCATTTCTATTACCCTGTTCACTATTCCGTGACCTTTCTTTAGCATCAAGCACATTACTCCGCTTCACCGACCGATTTGTGCGAATAAATCTGAACGCTCGCCAAAATTCAATGCCTCCATTCTAGGCCTACCTGGCAGGAAAAGCGCATAAATAGGAGGAATAGATCTAACGCTTTTGAATAATCAGTTGGAAAGCTCGCACTTTGACGTTCTTTTCGCCCTTCAGCGCAATACGTGAACTTAGTGTTGTTTGAAAAATTAGGCTGATTGTCGCCCGTATTTTACACAGGTAAGGAATACAGCCAAAATAACTACAGTCATCTTACCATGTCAGCGGATAGATCTCCCTTTTTGCTGTGCAAGATTTGACTGCTTGTCTCGCCACGAGATTTGAATCTTTCGAACCAAGCATGAATGGTTGTGAAATTGGTGTATTTTAATAGGACTCCTACCACTGCAAAATTATACAACAATGACGATGTTTCTGTCATGGGCGCGTAGAAGCCGTTTGGAAGTTTCCAAATCTAGGTTATCGCACCATCCAGCTTCAACCATCTTTCTGCTCTACGTAGCCCAGCTTTTCTAAGGTGCATGGCTCAGCTTACCGCAGTTGAGTTCTGCTATTTAATGACCCATAGCTGCTTTGCAATGATATCCTATGTTGGCGAACCGTATTTTCGAACAATGTACCATCCAGAGGTGACAGATCTCTTTCCGCTTTTCATTTCATGGTCATCCGTGCAAGGGGCGTTGGGAATGGTCGTGATTCTTCCTATCCATGCGCTCTGTATCAAGTATTGACCGCACACCGACTGGATTTATCGCGTTGCGAATGACCCTATCATGGAAACAAACTGGGTAGGCTATGGACGTACGCGCGCAGCAAATAGTTCAACCACACTAACCTTGATTGTTTAATTTACTGCTGTAGTCTTTTCCATATCTTGCAGCCAAGTAATGACTGCTGTGCAAAGATGTCGGTGATCCGAATTTATTACTAACAACGGTCAGTTGGTCAATGGTCAATTGTTACCACCATTGTGTCTTGGAGCAATGTTAAACAGACCACCGAGTTGTGCCGCTAGTGAACGTGTGTGACTAGAACAATATCTGAGCTCGTGCTCGGTAGGAGAGTGGTTAGGTTACGATAAAACTACCGTCCATTGGTGCATACGAATAACCTGTAAACAATAATCGGGTGTTACTTCGGGTAGTACGGGTTGTCATGGTAGTTGGTAAACGGATGGCGCTGTTAAAGATCCAACACCCGTTCTACACGCTGCAGTAGTTGCAGGACCACCTGAACGGTACTAGGTAACAAAGATGACTTGTGTCTGGCTACCATACTTGGATCTTTTACTCGGGTTTTGGAAACGCAGCAACTGTCCGTCAATAAAGTTTGAGGGGGGAACTCTGGAGCAGCTCGTTGGCCGACTTCCTTTAGGCTTCAAAGATTAGAAGCTGCGACGAAAACGACGGGACGGAGACAGGAGGCGAAGCGATGGTCTGCAATTAGTTATTTCCTCGGTTTAAGAAGAATGGTCGTTAACTGAGACAGAGAGGAAGTGACACTTATATATGTAAGGATAGAACGAATGGATAGATGTCAACACTGCCAAGGGCATCCGATTATGCACTGTGAATGCTAAGTTAACCGTCGCTCCCAGTATAATCGACCTGCATATATCTACCAAGAAATCGCTTCGATCGGGCGACGCGGCGGTAGCATTTTGGGACAATATTCACTTCTCTAGGAGAGAGTCTTCACCTAAGGACAGTTTAGTACACATATGGCGTGTAACATGGAGCGTAACCTACTGGCACGCTCCCGTCTTTATTGTCTACCTTGCCCATACCGGTGAGACCTCGTGCATGTTCTTTTGTCTTTTGTCTGTCTTCTAACCTTGCCTCCGGGATTGACGCTGTGAGCTACTGATTCTGTTCTGAAGCCCCCAGATAGTGTCCTTATCGTTCTTTTCTAAGTACTTTTATTTTTTGTCTAGGGTTAGTGAGCGCTATTTTTATAGCTTATCCCGACCATAATATGGTCTATTACTCAGGATAGTGCAGTGTTTAAGTTCGCGAGCTACCTACTAGGTTTAAACTTCACTTCGGCTTTGCGGTTGATATTGTGTAGGCCAGGCAGTATCTCATCCCTCTTGCTTTCTTCATGTTGTATGGGTGATGCGCTTCGGGAGAGTATTGCAGCTGCGTGGCTTGATTTTTTTTAAGTTTCACTGCGCACGATAGTCTGGTCTGTTACAGATAAAATAACTGTTTACAGCTTTCTTGAAAAAAACCATGACTACTGTTTAGCTATAGCAAGCCTTTCTCGTAAACCGTTATCTTCTCACGCTTCTATTCTTACATTTCAGTTTATGGCGCTCTGGTGCTCTTCGAAGTGGCAGCATCTTTGAGTACCTCGGATTTTAAATTCATGAATACTTTGGCGAATTTCTATGCGCATGGTTTTATGATTTTCCCACGGAGGGATATGCGCAAAGCCATGAGACTGGCAGTGGCCGCAGCTTGAATATGTCACGTACGATCACGCGTTCATCACCGTTGAAATGCACTTGTAGATTCCGTAGAAACTCACAAGAGGACCATTTTCAATGCAGATGGCAAACGTTCTCATCATGACACTCGTTATAATCAAACCGGCTTTCGAACGCATTTCTCCACTTCTGATCACATGCGTGCTGCACTGAATCAAATCAAATTTGGATGGAATATACATATCTGGCCGTCGTTTGATCGAGATGCACATATATATTTTATGGGTCGGCGCTATTCCACTAACGAGGGTGCGTGTGCATTTCCTAACTATACACGCAAAATGTTTTTTTGTGTGCGTATATTCTTATCGCCACTGCACCCATGCCAACCACTTCTCAGGATTTGTGAGGAAGTGAGGAGTTTGTTCGATTCTTTGATGAGTTCAGTATTTTGATCTCAAAGCACAGTGGCTGAAAGTGCGAAATAGAATGCTAAGGAGTTTCGTAGTCGCTTGCTTCAGGAGATGTGCGATACGAACGTCGCGTTACATTGAAACAGAGCAATACATCGTTGTTGCACGCTGCCTACTTAACACAGCACATTCCGTTCAAATTTAGGCGGCCTCTTTGTGTTGTCGTTGTCCGTTGGATAGTAAAGGCGACACCTGAGAGTGCCGGTGTGATAAATTTGACGTTGTAGCAAGCTTCTCCGAATTCCACTGCCCGAAACGCGAAGCGGTATTTTAGCATGAAAGTGAGGAGTTAAAGCCAGTTTCGAACTTTTTGACCCATTGATCCGGAAGTACGGTAAAGTTGTTTTAAGGTTCTGGAATGCTAGTCTTCAGTCGTCCCTTCCCATTGTTTATTCTGCGTTTTGTTGCGGGACCGCCATAATCTGTGTTGGAGTCAATCATTCAGTCGATATGCCTTGTTGCCCTAGTTGCCGTATTCACCGTACCGAATTCATGTGTCATTGGGTCGGAATTTCCACTTTGGAGCGTGTTGATCAGACAACGAAAGAGTTCGCTGGGATCATATTCTGAGGGTTCTTCGCCATCCATGTAAGCAACACAGTGTCTTAGGCTAATACGGTCTTAATAGGACAACATCACGGAAGCTTGTCCCTGCGGGCTGATGCGAACCAGCCAGTGCAAGTGATTTTGGGAAAAATAGCCTTCTGCACTAATGTTGAAGAAGTTACATATATCGCAATCAGGTGCATTGGGTAAGGTGGTCATGGTGGGAAGTTATCAATCATGGCGTTAGTTGGCATGTCTCCTGACAAGGGCGAGATGACTCGGATGTTAGAGCGCGAATCCACTGATCGGTTGGTCCGTGATTCGAACCCGACCTCTGCCTCTCGACTTCTCCCATCTAGACTTGGGCAAACTGGCAGTATCCCAGCACTCGTGCTTCCTAGGAGCACTGTACAGCTGCTTCACTTTTATTGCGAGTCATTAGCAGTGCATTTGGATTTGTCTTTACCTTAATTAAAACAATTGAAGCGGCCACCGTCAAACCTAAACCCTCCGGCGCTTTCTATCGCTGCTCAGGATATAGACCAGGTGACTGTACTTGTCTCTGATATGCTCACAAGCGAAAGCAGTCTGTCATTGTCAGTAATTCGCATCAGGAGTAACCAACATGATTAAGAATCGCGTCCTAACAATGTGTTTCTTCACAGCGCCCCCTTCAATCTCCCAGTTATTCGTATTCTGAGCTCGTACAGAGATGAAAAATGATCACGATATGCTCAAGAATAACTATCATCCGAATACCCGTTTGCTCATTTCCTTACGTTCTGTTTTCCCTACACTTTGGGAGAATATGATTTGTTATCGTGTGGTTTACAGTGTGGATTCCCGTTACCTCGTATACAAATGAGGTGAGCTCCTTGAAGGTTAATTAATTAATTAAATAATTATTGTTATCGTAATTGAGTTCGTTTGTCCGTCTTTCATTCACTATCCAACAATCACGGATATTCAAGCAGTTACTCTGATCTGACTCGGCTTTTCAGGTTGATTTCATTTTTATGTTCTTTTTTTAGATACTTGCCCAGTCTCATCTTCTGCTGGGTCCTTTGATGGGACGCTGGCGGACTTCGCGGATGATTTTGCAACGCGTTTGTGGTTCACATACCGAGAAGACTTTCCTCCACTTGGAAGTGGCGATCAGAGGTCACCTGATTTTCAAAGAGCCAGCGTATCTGTCGGTGCAAATACATTGGATCAATCTGGGTCCAGTCGTCCCTCAGCTACAGATGACGTCTTCATAGACTCCGATTTGGGCCTGTTAGTGAACGTTCCTCCGGCCTACCATGAAGACGGTTCGTTAGTACCTGGTAAAGTCTCACCCCAACGCAAAGGAAAGGGTATACGTCGTTTGGTCCCAAAAGTTTCGGTGGCGTTCCGAAAGAATAAACCAGCCGGTGTAGTCCAGCGCGATAACATGCCTGCTACAGTGATTCCTTTGTCAATTCAGACGTCAGATTCCGGTTGGGGCTGCATGATTCGTTCCGGTCAGATGCTACTAGCTCAGGCACTAATGATCCATTTATTGGGTCGAGACTGGCGTGCATTCCGAGGAACCAAGTTAGTGATGTTCACTACTGGCTGCTCGTTTGCTACGTACTTATAAATACAATGACATTAAAGGCATAGTGTTGACACGCCACGCTACTTATAAGGTTGCTGAAAACTCTTCGACAGCGACCGTATAAGTTGTGTGATATTTCAAGAAAATGTACTGCAGTGTGTCGAATATCGTTCCAGCTGAAATTTGAGACAGTATTTGAAGAATATCATCAACAAGAGACTCCGCTGAATCTCCCATGAACATAACCGAGTTTGCAGCCCAGTGTATCTAGTCAAACTTCATCTGTTTTTACCCGTTCAGCTGTCTCACCCTTTCGGTGCCTAACTGCCATGCCACTCGAAGGAAGTACGAGGGCTGAGATACTGCCAGGCCGCCCAAGCCTAGACAGGGGAAGTCGAGTGTTTTGAATTACTGAACGGCCGTGCAACCATCCGTCGGTCCCTGGCTTCCTGCTCCGGCAACTGTTGTAATTCGAGAACATGGTAGCTTCAGATATCCCTTTATGGAGACAAAGGAAGGTTATTACAACTGGATTTATGGGGTAATCACAGAATGTTCCAGAAGGCCGCGCCAGATTCTCCATGACGAGGCGAGAAGCGTTAAGCTAAAGATACTCGATCCAGATGGGGTCGACGTGGCTCAAGTGGTTAGAGCGCGAATTTACTGACCGGAAGGTCAGAACCCGACCTCTGCCATTCGACTTCCCCTGTCTAGACTTGGGCGACCTGACAGTATCCCAGCCCTCGTGCCTCCTTCGGGTGGCATGGCCGCTAGGCACCGAAGGGGTACTACAGCTGATCCAGATCCAGATTGGCTGGCATCCTGACCAATCAGGGCATGCCTTTACCCCGCACGTGACACATCTGTCCAATGAACGTGCTGTTCGGTTATTAGGGGCGGCTGATCTCCGGACATCGAGATGCAGAGGTCGAACGGTCAGTGAATTCTTCCTCTAACCACTCAACCATCTCGCCTGTCTTCGTGTACCGGACGCAGCTATTCAAACAAGTGGTCCCATTGAACAAAATGTGTCGAATTGCTATAACTCACTCTGATGTGGGGGTGAGATATGTGGATGATGGGGAATATTTAGCACACTTAACCCAAAGACTGATTTTTAGTAATGTGAGTTCGTATTTTCACATTGGCACCTTCGCAAGACAATGGTTTATCGGCCATTCCTTATTCTTAGGTTCCAGTTCGCCCTTTCTGTTACCTTCATTGGTCTAACCGCTTTGATCTAAGACCTCGGTTGTTACATCACCCATGTTCCCTACCTTGTCTGAAGTATCGACATTTTCTTGCACCTCACTTACCCGGAGACGTGGTTCGAACCCGACTTCTGCCTCTTGACCTCCCCTGTCTATACTTGAGCAACCTGACAGTATCTCAGATCTCGTGCTTCTCCCGGGTGGCATGGCAGCTAGGCGCCGGAAGAGTGTCACGTCTGAACGACTGACTCATACGCGGTCAACTCCGATGCCGGTGGGTTATTTGAAAAGATTGCGTTAATCACTTGATATCGGGCACTGGTGTGAGCTCAAGGAATCCTGTCTTTCATGTTTTTGGTGACCAAATGCATTTTTAGGCTTCGTCTAGACGCCCATCAAGTTTTTCTCAAGAGTTCGTTGGAAAGAAAATGAGTGTTTAGTCGGTTGAAGGAAGTGGTATGAGGAATTTCCTATAGTCTTTTTTAGTGCGGAGCGTCCCGTGGTCACTGGTAGAATCCATTGGACCTTAACGATTGTCCACTGCTGCATTGAGCTGATATCCCTTTTTGGGGTTGGATGTCATATTGAACTATTCTGATGATTCTCTGCACAGTACAGTCACAACCGTACCTGGTATACCTGGCAAAACGGGTCGTGGGCTGTCGAAGATCTTCCAGCAACCATATGAGCATTGTGTTATGTCTAAACCTTGAGATTTAAAAAGACCACACTAGTGAATAACATAACCGTTCAAGAAGGACTACTGTGAGGTGAAACAATATTTAGCCGGGGAACGCCGTTATGGACTTTCCAGGGGTGATCTCTCTTCGGACGAGTTTTTTTTTAAGAGATTACTCTATCAACTACGGGATCCAACTGTCTGTGGGGACGGATGTTCCATAGGTAGCCTGTGTGGCACCCTTATGTCCGGATGTGAGGCCCTCAGTGTTGTTCCTCAAGGCCGTTTCAGTTGACGAAGGACATTATTCTTGAGCCGAAGAAAGCCGCAGGCGGTACAGCTCCTTTTGGGGTTACCTTTTAGCTGATCATTGACGGGCGATCCGTTCCTCTAATAGGAGACAGAGGTAAAATGAAAACAATTAAATTATCACAACTGGTGAATGTGTTTGTGATTGACGAGGTCAACCCTCCTGGAAACCAGACTCTAGGTCTTTCACGGATTGGTCGCATACACTGAAACTGAGAGATATGTTGAATGAAAACGTAATGGTAGTGTGAAACCTCACACCTTATGCGCGAATGGGGTTAGATTCCACTTTGGATTTCCGATACATTTAGACTAGTTCTGTGTTTATCTCATCCTTGCATGTTCATGATTTTGATCCCGTATTCGGCTGCCCTCGGCGGCCAATCCTTACCATTTTTTCACATTGTTCCTAATTTCTTCACATCCATTGTTTTGCATCAAGTCCGATTCAAACTCCTGAGGATCACCTTCATCGCCAGTTGATTAGGTGGTTCCACGACTGTTGGAGCCAAGAATCGCCTTTCTCACTGCACCGACTAGTACAGGCCAGTGGGCAGCTACCTGGTTCCTGGTTCGGCCCAGCCACACTGTGTTCCGCACTTGTCAAAGTCATGTCTGACGCTTCTCGTCGGTTTGAAGAGCTTGCGCGATTGCACATCTACTGGGTCCGAGACCGAGTTATTTACCGAGAAGTGAGCGGTTGTTTTGTTGAGATGTATTCATAACTCGGTTTGTTACATTTATGAGATGGAGTAGTTTTTCTTACCCAGCCTCCACTATAAATTCCGCAGTGGTTCAAATTACTTCTGACTAAGGATCGTTTTTAGCGTCATTGCATAGCTGTTCGTTCGCCACCATCTGACTGACCCGTTAGAAATGGACTCTGTCACGCATGTGCACAATACAGTGCATATTCCTTCTCGTTTATGCGTACCTAATCTACAGATACGTCTTCATAATACTTTGATTAACCATCTTCCAGGTTGACCAGTTTTGTGCCAACTTCCGCACGTCCTTGTGGAAATGCCCGTAAGTTTAGACCCAGTTAGGCAGTGAGTGATCGGCGCTTTGAGCTCACCAAAGACATCATGGCAGTTCACTTCGCGTTAGTCCTCTCGTTAACTCGGACATTAGTTGCACTTGTGAGGAAAATATATGGCAAGGCACTATTTAGCGAGAGCTTAGAGTAACATTTATAGGGTCTCTTACCTGCTTTCATAACACCACAGCGCTATCGGATTCATCATTTTATCGTAACACCCTTCCGGTGTCTCGATTCCACGGCACCCGAAGAAAGCACAAGGGCTGGGATACTGCCAGGTTGCCCAAGTCTAGACAGGGGAAGTCGAGAGGCGGAGGTCGGGTTCGAATGACGGACCTTCCTGTCAGTAAATTTGCGCTCTAACCACTTAAGCCATCATTGTAAGATGCCATCAAATGAGGAGCAGGATATCTCACGAGCAGTTGGTGGTGGAGCGTCCATAAAATGAACCTGTCTCGTTAGGTATCAGTAGCAGTGTTGTGTCCACTGAACTTGTTGGCCGTTAAACGCCTGGACTCTTTTCTGTACCAATAGATTTCGTTTTGCCCGTTAGTTCGAATTACCGAATTCTGCTTGTGTTTGGGGGGTGACTCCTTTTAAGATCTTGTTGAACTAGTCTAATCATACAGGATTGAGGCCACTCGGTTTGATTTACTTGCATGTGTCGCTGCGTAAAAGCTCACAGCCTCCAAATTTTCCTAAAAAGAATCCCGATTAACTTTACTTCAGTTCTGGCCGGACCGGATTTGTAACTAAAAGCTGCGTATGTCCGTACCGCAATCGCCGCACTATTTTGCAGTCAGAAAAGGAAATGCCGGTTAAGTTCTGATCCTCTCGCCTTAATGCATTATATGAAAGAGTATACGTAACAAAGTGAACCAGTTACAGCCAAGAAAGCATTAGTTCAGGAAGACGCCTGTTAAACAAGGAGGTACACCTTGGTGTATACTATTATCAGATGAGAGGCGAACACCAGGTCAACTCCAGTTTTACGCAAAGTTCGAATATGAGAGGGCGGACAACAATAATATCGCGAGATAATTCAGATTGTTCGCTTTGGGTCGGTTTTGTGGTACGTGATACACGATCCAAAATGTGTCGTACAACGACATGTCGTAGACTGACTAGATGGGCCAAACTGGCGCTTTGGATTAGGTTTCTAATTCCTCACGTTCATCACTGCGGCTAGTTTCCTCTTTTCCGTTTAGAAAATCACTGGACCTAATTAAATGACACCATGTACATACATACCTAAATTTATAGACAACCATCAATGTCAGCATTGACGTTTGTCTGTCTTTCAAGGATAGAAGAGGTGTGAATCGAAACTTCCAATCTGGATCTTATGTATACAAGAAACCTTCCAGATGATACGTCGGCTATTGGGTTACCCTTCCAGGTTTGGCTCTTTGTGTTTTGAAATCCCCGTGAAGCGAACTAACCATGCTCCTTCACTTTCTTCCTAGGAATACCAGATTCTTATTCAGATTATCATCGAACCGTCTTTTTCGCACCTTTGAAACCAAAGAACGCACGAGTTTTCTGTTCTACATAGACAAAACTCTCGAAATCCGTACATCTTCATTACAGGATGCCTTGTACGAGCCACCTTTGAATTGAGCTGCCAGTCCACACGAATGCTCAGAAAGATGTGATGATTCAATTATGTCTCCATGGTAAAATTGGTAGCTATGCCAAAGTTATTGAATCGGTCTAGAACTCTACCTAAACCCTACTTTTCATCTGGACGTATTCTGATATTTTTCTATGGGTTACTGAATACCAGTTAGCTTTGGGCTAAGTACCGGACGATGTTGGTAGTTGTTCAGGTAGCTGTTGATCTGTTCACCGAGCTTGCTATTTAACATGACGTCATTTGCACACGATCGCGTGGGTAGTTTCTCTCTCTCTGAGCTTGCGCTTATATAGTTTGCAAATAGCAACTTGAAGCTCCTGCCTGATTGGCTGTTCTAATCATCTCACTTGAGATCTGATTGGTTCGTTCGTGATATATATCACTGAAAGGCTGACTAATTATGGAAGTCACGTGAGTAGATACTCCCATCACTTTGTGTTTCAGGGCTATTGCCATAGAATCTTTTGAGTGCTAGTTTATTGTCATTGTTTTCATTGAGGACCAATTTTGTGTTCTGTATTCTGGAAGGAAATAATGAATTTGGCTCGCGGTCAACCCGTACTTCGGAAGCCCGGTCGGCTCAACTATACAGATTTCAGTGAAAACTTTCAGCACTGTTGCTCTCAGGAATGTGAGTTTAATACAACCTGTCAGGGTAACTGCACCTACCCTAGATTTAACGAACTTTCTGCTTACTTGTAGTTCGACTATAGGCTCCAATTAATGTCACTATGATTGTGTAACCTTTGTCACAGCTGTTCGGTAGCCATATTTATTCGTTGTCGCTTGACCGTTTTAGTTGCTTAAGCTACCCAGCAGGTGTGCCCGTTGAATTGTTTTGAGACAATGTATTGTTACTTTTCTATTTAAATTTTTGTTCCCTTGAAACGTGTGAGTTAAAAAGAGTGAAAAATATGGCCGCGGAGTCTCTCTCTTCTGGTGCTACCACGCAAGTGGAAGAAGTCATGGACGGTTGCTTAGACGAGGGCAATGGGCATGTCTTGGTGTATGCAGACGTGAGGCTCGACGTAACCTCAGCTGAATCTCTCATCATCGATAGCATCACATCGGTGTTCTACACTGATGCTGGATCTTTTTTCCAACTGAATATGCTGCACAAAGGGTGCCTCATATTTCGGTTGTGACAATGTCCACTGATGTTTCTTGGTATGGCACTATTGTTTGACAGTCCACTATCTGTCCGGCTCCTTTTGTGGGTTGTCGTTTAGGCCTAGCTCCGTCCATTTTCTCTTGATAGGTGTTTTCCGTGGAATTTGTGATGCACCTCCAGAAAACAAGACTGATTTAGATATCAGAACGATGCTTTGGCGACATTTTTCAGGATCTTGTCAGACCGTCGTCTTATGGATACCTTTTGTGGGACATGCGAAGGCATATTAACATGTCGTAATATAGTAGCTGGCTGATTGACAACTTTTTTGCCCTCGTTTTTGTTCATCTGAAAATACGTGTTCTGCGAACACAAATGACTGAGAGCCTAAGGCAGGACGGAGGATCGAAAATCCCGATAGCTACTACTTAATTAGGTGACAAACTGGCTCATATTAAACATTATCACTAGGTGTAATCTCGATATCTCATCAGCATACCTTTTCTGGGTGATAGCCAGACTCATCTTGCTGCCAAGTATCCAGAAACACACGGTCTTCTCCGTACTTTGGCAGTCTCAGTTGGAGCCGGCATAGAACGCACTGTTGCGCATATGCTTAATGCATTATATGAAAGAGTATACGTAACAAAGTGAACCAGTTACAGCCAAGAAAGCATTAGTTCAGGAAGACGCCTGTTAAACAAGGAGGTACACCTTGGTGTATACTATTATCAGATGAGAGGCGAACACCAGGTCAACTCCAGTTTTACGCAAAGTTCGAATATGAGAGGGCGGACAACAATAATATCGCGAGATAATTCAGATTGTTCGCTTTGGGTCGGTTTTGTGGTACGTGATACACGATCCAAAATGTGTCGTACAACGACATGTCGTAGACTGACTAGATGGGCCAAACTGGCGCTTTGGATTAGGTTTCTAATTCCTCACGTTCATCACTGCGGCTAGTTTCCTCTTTTCCGTTTAGAAAATCACTGGACCTAATTAAATGACACCATGTACATACATACCTAAATTTATAGACAACCATCAATGTCAGCATTGACGTTTGTCTGTCTTTCAAGGATAGAAGAGGTGTGAATCGAAACTTCCAATCTGGATCTTATGTATACAAGAAACCTTCCAGATGATACGTCGGCTATTGGGTTACCCTTCCAGGTTTGGCTCTTTGTGTTTTGAAATCCCCGTGAAGCGAACTAACCATGCTCCTTCACTTTCTTCCTAGGAATACCAGATTCTTATTCAGATTATCATCGAACCGTCTTTTTCGCACCTTTGAAACCAAAGAACGCACGAGTTTTCTGTTCTACATAGACAAAACTCTCGAAATCCGTACATCTTCATTACAGGATGCCTTGTACGAGCCACCTTTGAATTGAGCTGCCAGTCCACACGAATGCTCAGAAAGATGTGATGATTCAATTATGTCTCCATGGTAAAATTGGTAGCTATGCCAAAGTTATTGAATCGGTCTAGAACTCTACCTAAACCCTACTTTTCATCTGGACGTATTCTGATATTTTTTCTATCGGTTGCTGAATACCAGTTAGCTTTGGGCTAAGTACCGGACGATGTAGGTAGTTGTTCAGGTAGCTGTTGATCTGTTCACCGAGCTTGCTATTTAACATGACGTCATTTGCACACGATCGCGTGGGTAGTTTCTCTCTCTCTGAGCTTGCGCTTATATAGTTTGCAAATAGCAACTTGAAGCTCCTGCCTGATTGGCTGTTCTAATCATCTCACTTGAGATCTGATTGGTTCGTTCGTGATATATATCACTGAAAGGCTGACTAATTATGGAAGTCACGTGAGTAGATACTCCCATCACTTTGTGTTTCAGGGCTATTGCCATCAAATCTTTTGAGTGCTAGTTTATTGTCGTTATTTTTACCGTGGACCAATTTTGTGTTCTGTACTCCTGAAGGAATTAATGAATTTGGCTCGCGGTCAACCCGTACTTCGGAAGCCCGGTCGGCTCAACTATACAGATTTCAGTGAAAACTTTCAGCACTGTTGCTCTCAGGAATGTGAGTTTAATACAACCTGTCAGGGTAACTGCACCTACCCTAGATTTAACGAACTTCCTGCTTACTTGTCGTTCGACCATAGGCTCCAAACAGTATCTCTATTGCAACCTTTGTCACAGCTGTTCGGTAGCCATATTTACTCGTTGTCGCTTGATCGTTTTAATTGCTTGAGCTACCCAGCAGGTGTGCCCGTTGAATTGTTTTGAGACAATGCATTGTTACTTTTCTATTTAAATTTTTGTTCCCTTGAAACGTGTGAGTTAAAAAGAGTGAAAAATATGGCCGCGGAGTCTCTCTCTTCTGGTGCTACCACGCAAGTGGAAGAAGTCATGGACGGTTGCTTAGACGAGGGCAATGGGCATGTCTTGGTGTATGCAGACGTGAGGCTCGACGTAACCTCAGCTGAATCTCTCATCATCGATAGCATCACATCGGTGTTCTACACTGATGCTGGATCTTTTTTCCAACTGAATATGCTGCACAAAGGGTGCCTCATATTTCGGTTGTGACAATGTCCACTGATGTTTATTGGTATGGCACTATTGTTTGACAGTCCACTATCGGTCCGGCTCCTTTTGTGGGTTGTCGTGTAGGCCTAGCTCCGTCCATTTTCTCTTGATAGGTGTTTTCCGTGGAATTTGTGATGCACCTCCAGAAAACAAGACTGATTTAGATATCAGAACGATGCTTTGGCGACATTTTTCAGGATCTTGTCAGACCGTCGTCTTATGGATACCTTTTGTGGGACATGCGAAGGCATATTAACATGTCGTAATATAGTAGCTGGCTGATTGACAACTTTTTTGCCCTCGTTTTTGTTCATCTGAAAATACGTGTTCTGCGAACACAAATGACTGAGAGCCTAAGGCAGGACGGAGGATCGAAAATCCCGATAGCTACTACTTAATTAGCATACCTTTTCTGGGTGATAGCCAGACTCATCTTGCTGCCAAGTATCCAGAAACACAGTCTTCTCCGTAATTTGGCAGTCTCAGTTGGAGCCGGCATGGAACGCACTGTTGCGCATATGCTGGTGCTATCGAATATTGTTTGAGATCCGTTTGGTCGTAGACAAACTGCGTTTTCCGCAATCGTTTCATCCTCAGTAATTGCCGCTAGTACAGTTCGCGGTTTTATCCAAGTTGATGCCACCGTACACTGTTTCATCAACCGTGTGTATTGAAACAATTTCCTCTGTAGGTAATCTGCTCGGATACACTCTACTTGCTTCCACCTTTCTTTTGCACTTCATATTCGAGGTTCTCAACCAGTATCATCCACCTACTTCCAAGATGGGACACCGAGTAGCCCTTCGACCAAACTCTTCTCGTCCCATGCTGTGATATTGCTTCTTTCCATCCGACTCGGACTAGATAAGCGGATCGACGCACGCTACGTCCCAATGGTGTGTCGCCTCGTTCGTGATCCTTGTTTTGTCGGTATCATTGGAGGCCGCCCAAGACATTCCATTTATATTTTGGGCTGTCAGAATACGCAGTTGATCCACCTGGATCCTCACTTCACACAGCCCGTTGTGCGGAACGTTGTTAACTCCGAGGAATTCAATGTAAAGGTTTGTGCTAGAAACCGCTCGGATCACATTCATTTATCTCAGCCCTTGAGCCGTTTAGTAAATTTTAGGTCGTGGTGTAAAAAATACAGGTACGTCATCCTACACCGGTGGTTTCAGCGATGGTACCTCTCTTCGCAGAGGAGTCTGGGCTCAAGTGAGCATTAAGATCAGTGCTACCCAAGCTGTTTCCGCAAAATTCTCAAATGTTTTTTCCAACTCGGTTAGCTTATGATCACTGCGAGAAATATGTTTTCGCCCAGGGTTCTCAGTGTGAAGACAGCGATTCCATTCCTTGAGATAACTAATTGGTAAGCTGACGACCAGTGTCACTCGTCATGCGATCTGACGAGACATTACTGCTGCATTCTCTGCTTGTTGTTCCGAATTCGCTGGTTCTTATAGTAGGGAGCATTAGATGCAAATGGGTGAGAGCGCACACGGTAGAGTAGTAAAGCCTGAATAGCCCACACAGGATCTGTTGTTAAAATTTTATGTTCCAGGCAATCAACATACCAGGTCTCACACGTGTGGATTCCATTAATGAACCAGTTTTCTTTTCGTAGAACCACAACACCAGGGATTCCACACGGCTGGACCCAATGTGGTACTTCACTTCGATACCCTTTCACTGTGATTGACTTTCCGACTTGTGTTCCAATCGAGCAACTAGTTTACTAATTCCTTCGTGAACCTAGCTTCACGTTGTGAACCTCAGTGTTTTGGGCTTTATAGTGGTGGTTTTAGCTGTATGCCCTCTTCTTTCTGGTAGCGATGCTGAGCCGAGTACACCTTATGAGTTGACTGAATATTGGCTCAGTGTTTCTGACCGGAAGCTGCGGGTACGCTCTTGACGTTTCATTGTGCAGCTTGGCAGTAACTCGACAATCACGTTTCTTCCGCGTTGCATCACAGATGCGCGAGCATTAGATGGGCAACCCAGCCGAACAATTTAATTTCATTACCGTGCTGCCAGCTCTCGCTTGGAACACTAGTAGGGGTTTTAAGGAGGTTCTTTTATTTCATAGTCTGAGCAGAAAATAACGACATTTAGAACGAAGCACGTTAGGGATTTTGTTTCACATCCTTGACAACTGTGACATCAATAATTAAATTATACAATGCTGTGAGCGGAGCTTTGTTATTCGAAGTTTCCATGGCCGCAGACGATCTTTATCAGGGTGATTCTTATCTACACTGATTAGGTAAACATTCATGTGGCCATCTGATCGGTCTAAATAATCCTGTCACGCTGTGGTTTGATGTAGTTCACGAATGCGGACCACACCGCGGATATGAGCTGTTTGTCGCAATGGAACTGTGAATAGTGAAATTCCGCCCATGACTTGGTGTGCCATAATTGGTTAACTAAGTTGGTTAGTATTTGACGCTCGATCTCTTTGCTTTCACTCGTTGTTCGGGGGCCAGCCGTCCCTAATAACCAAACAGTACATCATTTGGACGGATGTGTCATGCGGTGTCCGGAACCTCTTTCGGAGCAGTGCCTCTGCTGGTGATACTCCATCAGGTGAGTTGGGGTTTGGCGTCGCTCGATATGCCAACAGGAATCTTTGCAAAATCTCCTCCGTTGGTCCCTCCCCCCTGGACTTCTGAAGTGCCCGCTTGAGAGTGTCAACAAAGCGTTCCGCTTGGCCATTCGACGGTGGATGAAACGGCGGCGAGCGTATATGCGTTATGCCATGCTCCCGACAAAAGTGTGCGAACGCCGACGACGTAAACTGACTGCTGTTGTCGGATACAATAGTCTCTGGCGTCCCAAAACGACTGAACAATCACCGGAGTTCCAGGATTGTAATGGCAGTTGTGGGTGCTGGCATACGTTTGATCGCTTCAATGTTCTCCGGGTCTGGACGGCGGCCATGTTTGTCAATAATGAACCCAAGGTACTTTATCGACCGCATGAAAAAGGTGCATTTCTCTCGGCGCACTTTGAAGCCATATTCTTGAATACGACTAAGCACGTAATCAAGGCGCTGCCACAGTTCGTGGGG
>NW_008751835.1:625638-650870 GCF_000715545.1 Opisthorchis viverrini
GCACCATCCCAGGAAGTCAATCAGTTGCTTCGTCAGAGGCCCAGCCTGAGCACGGATTACAACCGCGACGCTGGACAGACAGGATCCGCAGGCCAGTGGGGCCACTGCAGCTGAACCCCCGGCTTCGAAGCTACGTCAACAAACTTCAAGGGGGAGATGTTAGGCAGGAATCCACACGGATCCCGCTATACCGCACGTCTTTAGGCGCGGCTATGGCCGATAAGCCTGGCTCACACGAGGTTGGCCCAGAATTCGGGACGCTTGCTGGTCCGGCATGAAGGCGAGATCTGATTGGTCAACAATCTGGACCCAACAGCCAATCATGACCTAGTATCGGCCAAATGCCGCCAATCAATGGCGCATCCAGAACGCGTCAGAACTTCCGTTCAGCAAGACACAACACTCGTAGTGTACAACGTGCGGATCTTCTTAGATCAGCTTTTGGCGCATCCAGAACGCGTCAGAACTTCCGTTCAGCAAGACACAACACTCGTAGTGTACAACGTGCGGATCTTCTTAACCTGATCAGCTTTCGTTGAGTTCTCCGAGATATTGCCCATTGGAATTAGATGCATGCTGCACTATAAGGTATTTGGCAGTTTTTAATTAGTTGGACGATTAACTGCGTTGATGTTGTACTCCTTCCATACGATTGTTTACTGCCTAGCGAGATGAAGCACAGCACTGTAAGGTATTTGGCAGTTTTTAATTAGTTGGCCGATTAACTGCGTTGATGTTCTACTCCTTCCATACGATTGTTTACTGCGCTGGCGAGATGAAGCACAGCACTACAAACCCATCGCTTGCATATGGATTCGACAATCTTTTGTACATCCCGTGATTGCCCCATTGCTCGGGTTTCTACGATCTTGCGTTCTCTGCCAGTTTCCAACAGGCGGACTCCTGGTGGAGGTAGCCAAAGACATATACCCTGTGAGTGAAGCGGGCGGATTTCAGCATCCTATTCCAAGGTTGACATAGTTCACGCTGCAGTGGAGCCGATTATAAAAATGCGGTTTAAGTTTAGATGACACAGTTCCGGATACCCGCATCTCGACACCTGTCATCAAGGCTCGAGTCTTACGTGAAGTACGCTCCCCATTCTATCCGCAAATCGTCTATTTACCCATGGACTGTTTTTATGTAAATATAAGACCAGTGCATGTTCGCAACATATCTTGTCACAGTTGTCCGTTCCCCCCCACACACACACAGACGTGGCACTGTCTGGTGCCTCGGGTGATTGAGGCAGCCAAATTGGACCCCAGTTGCGCAGTTGGCTTCTATTGCCGGTCTCGAGGAGATCTCAGCGACCTGTTGGAACGTCTACCGCAAACTATGTCAATCCGTACGGCAAAAAATTCGACAAGTCCAGTCATGGAAAGCCTCATTGAAATCAAGGATGAGGATGAATAATTTGCTATTTTATTCCTTCTGCCATGTCGTCTTTCACCAATATTCTGTCGTTCTTTTGCTAGTTGTGATTAGTGTCTGTTTTTTCTCGACTCGAGACAAGTGATTCATCTAATTAAAGATAAAAATAAAACTAATCGTTCAGCCTTAACACCCTTTCGATGCATGGTTGGCATGTCACACAAAGGAGGCATAAAGGCTAAGAAACCGCCGCAGACTAATACTATCCATCAGAAAGGTACTAGTGGTCAAGTGTCGATGCGTATATGAAAGGACATATCAACGATAGGTTGTAGTGCCGCGACGTTTAACTGATTTCGGCTTGGACCACGTGGAACGGGCATTGGATATCCGTTAAGATTCGCAATGGAAGGGCTATAATGCCGTTGCTTGCTGACCAGAGAGCTGATACTCCACTACGTCTAGAAACATGCCTCAAGAATTGTGCATGAGTGTTAATCAAGTAATTCTGGGCGTACAACAGCGGTACGGTAAGTGCAGTGTGAGGAACACGCGATGACAAACCAAGTTAGTGAACTTTGGATATCGTTAGGACGGGTCTGGTCAAATGCATCTTGACGAAACGGATCGAGCATATTTAAATAGCCGGTTTAAATTCATGTATTCAAATGTCACCAAAAAGTCTGAGACTAAGTGCAATTTCGTAATGGCTGGTTCCGCCGGTACTCATGGAGCACAACGCGAGAAGGTTGTGTGACCTGTTTTTCGACGTCACTTCGAAGAATCCTATTAAACCACAAATCAATTTCCTGTTTCCCACTGCCCCATTCGGGCATTGAGTAATGTATCAAAATATCGGTCAAGTTGGTCGGCTATTGATGTGTTCGCCGGGCTCCGTAATTGGCGTGCAAACGTTTTGTCACCATACGAGAATTCATCTTCAGTGTGTGTTTGAGTGTCTCCTCGTGTAATGGCGAAACATTTGCAAGCCAGTTGACGAGCTCGACGAAGAGATCAAGTGCCTTTTGGTCAAGGTTGCTATCATTCCTGTTTGAATGTTGGGAACAGCTCGATTCCCATTCTTCTAAGGGGTTGTATGATAGTCCATAATAATAGAAGCGTTGGTGTATACCAAACGTCGTCAGATCGCAGTCTCGGTACGCTGAGTTGAACGCCAATCCGTTGCTTCGTCTCGATGTGTTGAGCAATTTCATTGTGCGATCTGCCGAAAGTCCAGTGCAAAAAGTTGCGCTGTGGCGTCATAGCATTTAGGTCATCTTGTTTTTCCACAGCGGATCACCTGGGATATGTAATAATCCATGATACGGAGGAGCTCCGTTTGGAAAGTGCTTCCGGAATGTTTCGGTTTCTAAGTCGCTGATTGAGATGTTGCCGGTGTGTATTGTACATTGTTTACTCCCAAAAGTGGAAGGCACCAATGTAGAAGGAAAACTGGAGTAAGCATCGCGCTCTGACTCATGCCTCTGCAACCGCGCCATTCAAGCTTATACCCCTCATCTCAGGTCAGACGCTGATCCACATACACGGCGTGTGATCTGCTTCTCCACTTGGTGCAAGAAAAAAGGCTGCAGCCATTTTCGGTGAGCGACGGGGTTGATGCAATCTGCCAAGTGTGGTGACTACCCACCTGATTGATACGTGATTTCTGAGACGGGTTACCGAACAGTCCGCTTTTGTAAATTCTCCACACGGACTAAAACAATTATACATGGTGCATAAAGTGAAACCGGAGCCTTTAATTCCCATTGATTAATCGAAATATCACATTTGGATAGTAGTCTCAGCCGTACAGCGCACTCCGTCTAGCGGGGATGCGCGCAGTGTGTATACACAAGGGGTGTGTGGATGCGAGTGGACTTAGCTGACTGTAAAGGCTAGGGTTGTTGAGCCTAATGGCGACACATTCTACCACGGCATCTGGCTGTTTTAGATCTTGTCCTGGCTGCATGATAGACGATTCGGAAGGCGTGTTAGTGTAATTGGTGGTTTGTGTGTGACAGAATAACGCTCCATCCTGATCTTACACTATGAGCATTCATCCGAGCAGTGTGAGTATGCCTCCGTATACTTTCAGACACTTGTGTCGTCGTGCGGCTTAAGTGCCGTACTTGATTAATAGACAGATCATAGGGGCTGACTGAAGGACCACAGTCGGTTTGGGCGCGTGGACAAAGCTATTGTTATCTGTTTAGCCAGAGGCTCGTCTATTCGTAAGGAAGCTACAATAAAACCGCTTTCTTGTTCATCATGAGTTGTGCATCTGTACGGTCCGTTCTGGCCATGTTCTTCCAAATGAATGGCTCTAGATAGGCGTTCTTTATCTAGACATCTTTGATTTAACTCAGGTTTCTATTACATCCAACGAGACAGTGCGGATTTGAGGTTCTGTTGCAGTGGCACAAAACCAAGAAGGTTTAGCTATTGACCGCTCCGTGACTTTCTAAGAAAAATGACGCGCTGCAGGGAGCCCACTGTGTTTCTAGGAGGGATGTGACTTAGTCATGGGCTGCCGAAGAGTTTTCAGTAGTCTATGAGTAGAGTATTACGTCTATACCGTATTGCGATATCCCAAATGTCGTACCAAATAAAATACGAGGTGGCCTGTTTCAACACATTCATTTGAGAAGAACATCATAAGCGAGATACTCAGTTGGGTTGCAGTTGAGTCTCCCTTAAGAACCAAATTAGTATGCAAATGAGTGTATATGGTGTAGTCTACTTGGTGTGTGAAAGCTATTTTGGTGTTCTTGATTAAGCGATTCTAAAATCTGACCCAGGTCAGTTCTGTTTTCAGTGGCGCAGAAAATGTCTCGCATAGTAAGTCATTCTTTGTATGACCCGCTTAGGGCTTTTGTAGTCTAGTTTTCGTATGAATACTAAATCCACATATGGACTCAATGGAGACACCGTTGCTACTCCATCATCCTCAAGGCAAATGGGACCACTGGATTCGAATTGTATTCGCAGTACAAAATAAAAGTAGCGAATTGTTCTCTAGTAGTAGAGTTACCCACATCACATTGATGTCGATCATTGCGGTGACAAGTGATTGAGTATCTCATAGCGGCACACTCACGAACAGTGAGAACACACAAAGCGACATCATTCTCACGTCGGTCACATTGAGTGAGTCATGTGTGTTAACTATTCCTCACTCGCATCCAAACACCTCTCCTACATACATGCTACGCACATTCTAACTGAAGGGAATGCACTACACATAACTAATTAATAATACTAATAATCGTTCAGCTGTAACACTCCCGGTGCCTAGCTTCCATGCCACTCAGAGGAAGCACGAGGGCTGGGATACTGCCAGGTCATCCAGGCCAAGACAGGGGAAGTAGAGTGGCAGAGGTTGGGTTCGAACCACAGACCTTTCGGTCAGTAAATTCGCGCCCTAACCACTTGGGCCATCTCGCCCCTGAATGGAAATTGATTACAATCACCAGCTGTGGTATCTCGATGACGCTGTTGTGCCATTTTATGTAAGTGTAGACCTGTATTAGCCTATGTGGCGAATTTGCGAAAGCAGTTTGTTCACTAACGCGTCTTCTAATCTCCGATCCAAAATTTTTCCTTTGTTCAAACCCCCTTATGGTCCGTGTGACCATTTCTGAGGCAACTGGTATTAAGTTGCATAACCTGAGTTTATGCATGCAGCAAACTGTGGTAGTGTACGCGTCTGGCACTGCGAATTCTGAAAACCACATTTGGCAGTTCTGGGATAAGTTCGAAGGACTTCCGGAATTACCTTCACTATATCCTAAGGCCGGCTGTAAAGTGTCGATGTGATAATGAGGTGTTCTAAAGGATGGGGGCTTACCGTTTGGAGCAAAGACCTGTGCCCCCTCTTCAATACGGATTTGCTCATTCAGTTGTAGGAATACCGGGGGCGAGATGGCTCAGGTGGCTAGAGCGTGAATCTACTGACCGGAAGGTCCATGTCTTAAACTTGACCTCTGCCTCTCCAATTCCTCTGTCTAGGCTTGGGCAACCTGGCAGTATCCCAGCCCTCGTGCTTTGTTCTGGTGGTATGACAGCTAGGCACCGAAAGGGTGTTCCAGCTGAACGATTTTTTTTAGAATTTTTCTTATAGGAACACCTGATGGACGCCGTCTTTCATTCAGCGCATGAGCGATTCCACTCGTCACCTCTAATTTGGTTGGTGTTTGTGTGGAAGGTTGCCCGGAAGTAGGAACTGACACACTGTCGCGCGGTGCAGTTTTGAGCTAAGTTTTGCGTGAAGGCTGAAGTACACTTGGGAGAACTCAAGGCATGTGGTGCGAAAGAATGACCAACAGTAGCGGCAGTTCGACTTCAAAACTCCAGTCAAGCAGTTATCTGATCGTCGGCATATTCGCAGAGCTGGGCAATTTGATTGAAAGCGTTTCATCCCCAATCTAGGTGACATCATCAGTGCGTTGTTTGGGGGCGTAGTAGTGCGTAGCGACGGGTCGGTGATTGGTTGATGAAACGTTTGCAATCTATGGGACTTAATGAAGTTCTTGTCGGGACGCCTCCAGACGCGAAGAATACATGTACAGAGAACGACGCGTCTCCAAGGTCCCCCACACGTTCCAGATAGGTGCGTTGGCGGAGCTTTCCAAACACGGCTTAGCAGCAAGTGACCAGCGGAGTGGGTGTGAAGTTGTTCACGACAGGGACGTCGCCATTGGCTGTACAGAACGAAAAAGCGAATGACCATATTTGACCCTTTAGTCATCCGATATATTTATGCATAAGCTCTGTATGTTTTTGCGACAATACAGCCTGTGTTCTCCTTGTCGCGTAGTTTGGGAGGTTCAGTACAGGCGTAACCAATAGACGCCCCCCACCATACAACAGTTCTGAATAGAGCATGCATCTGCTCGAGTATCATAAACCCGGTCTAAAGCTAACTCAGCGCAACATTACTTCCAAAGATGGTTTGGGATATTTCTTCCTTAGCATACCACTTACGGAGTTGTTGAAAGCTCCTAGACGAAGAGTACGAGTGCTGTAACTGATAATAGAATGACGAATAACCGTAATAACTTATCAATACCGCTGCCTAGTATCGAATTGAACTCACTCCATCGGCACTTGGTTGGGACCAGTCGATCGAAGTGAGTCATTCAGGGTTTGTCTCCGGGATACCTATCACTGTTCTCCTAACCAGCAGATTACGGTGCATTCGGACCATCTTTAGAGAACGTGGGTTACGGGAATGTCCGATAGAGTGCATTATTTGTACGGTCGATCGTTTCTTCTCACAGTGCTTTATCGACAGGAGATTCACTGGTGGATAAATCGGAAGTGAAGAATGGTTTCTCCCTGAAAAGTAGTCTCTCAAGATCGGTCATTCGATTGCCATAGATGCATGAATGCATGTGGGATAAACCGACGTGGTTTAATGTATTAATATGTATGAATTCTATTCAGATGCATGCAAAAGTGGTGGGTTTTTTCGAATTCAGGAAGAACAGGTTTGAATGTTATGAGGTTCTTTAACCATTCACTACTGTCACCCTATTCAAAGCAAATTTTTTCGATCAACAGCGATAACAAGTTTTTGCGGCCCGCTATTTATCGGAGGGACTTTCTCAACCCCTTTCCGAATGTGGTAAGCAACAGGCTCAATGTACGAAACGCGATTAGGGCTACCGATTTTTCTTGATCTCCTCATCCCTGTGCACCGACTTGAACTCTGGGTCTATGTAAGTAGAGTATTAGGATAACCATCTCCGAACGTGACGGGACTACATAACAGCCAATGAAATGACCGTTTTCGTTGAGACAGATTTCATTGGTTGTTCTTCACTCGTTCTTGACGGATGAGTTGTATTCTTAGTATCACTTTGTTTACCCGCTTGTACGCGACAGTGATCAATAGATCAGCCGGTTCGCACGTTCGTTGGCTTTTTCTGGTTTGGCCAAGCGCGCCAGACTGTCAATCGGCTGTCCAGACCGGAATTCACGGTAATAAGAAGGCATTAAAGAGACTGTGGTCCAAAACACAGAGTGCCTGATGTCATTTCGTTGTATGCAGTTGTTATCGCCGCTGACTGTTTGCACTGACGTTTACGCACCACGACAGAAAGTTTGAGTGTTGGATTATTTTGCATGATACATTTTGTATGTTAATGGCCAAAAAGCTGGAAAGAACATTCAGCATTTGAGTTGCTATACTTCTTTCGTGTCAAACGAACTACTGCTACAGGCCAAAGCCACACGCACGGTCAGTAACTGTTCAACTGAAAACTGCACGCAAGGGACAACTCACCTGAGAAAGATATTTCGCAACTGCTACTCGAGACGTGCTGTTTCACGCTGCATTTTGTTCAAAAGGTCTCAAAATTTGAAGCCCTTCCCCTCGCGCTCTCGATGCGGTTATTGTTTGCTTTACAGTGCTGGGATCCTAGAGATCATCAGAACAAAACGATCATGGCATGTGACCATCTTTCGTGTAGACATTTTACAACGATTTCCAAATGTGCAAAGAGGGCGGCCCAGTGAATGAAAAATACCTTACCAATCTGAATTGTTCAGACTGTTGGATGTTGATTCCTTACAGAAATCAAAACAGTGAGACGTTACGCTATCTCAGGCTACTACCAGTCTGAATCCCCCGAATTCTTTTATGACACTGCCGTTCCCCCATTCCATCTAATACGCACTTCGGTTGATTTATACGGAAGACAGTTCCCGGATTGATTACTTCTCACACTAACCGCCCTACGTACTTCTGTTCACCACTGTGTATGCTGTTGATTTTGAGTGGTCCTTCACGGGGTTCAGGTGGTGACTCACCTGCCCAAGGTTATTTTAGTCAGAACAGGCCCGTGTATTTGACTGCGGTACAGTTCGCGCATGCTACAGGTGTGACGGCTTACTATACGGTGCACACTTGGGACAATGTTTCGCGGCGCGATAGGCGTCGCTGACCACTCTGTCCGTTCGGTTTATTCTAGTTCACTTGTCCCTCCTCCCCCCGGTAGTCCAAATGCTCTCACGGCCCCTTTACGTCCTCTGCATGTTTTGTTTGTCACAAAGACGCCACAGTGATTGTTATGGCCATTCTTTACAGCCCTCCGAATTGGTATAGTTTGTGATCATTGATCGTATGTCCGTATTCATGCCTGATTAGCAATACTGAAGTTCGTCGAATGGTATTCGGGAGAAATAACTCACCCTCGATAGATGAACTGGTCACACTGCATCGGTTGCGCTGGCTTGGCCACTTGCTGCGTATGCCAGTCGACCGACTTCCTCGAAGGGCTCTTTTCGCACAACCACGTGAAGGATGGAAGAGAACCAGAGGCGGTCAACAATGACTTTGGCAGCGAAGTATAAAAGCCATTACCAGCAAACTCAGCTGCGCTGGTCCCTGCTGTCTTCCTGGATGGGGACCTCGAGACGGGCCACATCAATGGTTAAAGACATTATCGGACATGGTCCAGCCGCGCCCTCAATGGCGCTCATGCATCCAAGCTATTGCCTTCAATGTATAGCCCCCTGCCCAATCCCCCCACTTAACAGTCCACCTACAGTGCTGTATGTACGCACCAATTCATCAGCTCCCGCCTTTAATGTGCAGTTACCAACCCCACCTTTCCAAATCGTCGGTGAACGAAACTTTGGCAGCTACAACCACTGTACGACAAGTATGCGGTTATTACAGCTGACAATGATGACGATTCATGCTGAACCTAAACTGAGATGTTTTAGGACGAGATTCGTGGTTCCCACTGCCCCATCTGCTGCTGTGACAATCCTGTCGCCCGTGTCAGTACTGATGTGTCCGTTGCTCAGTATCTCAAGTACAGATTTACCTATCGGTTTTCCTCCTAGCTTCAAGTCTGCGTCGAATAGCAACAAAAGTGGCCTCTGTGAAATCCGTCTTACCACTCTGGATTCCGGGTAAACCGGAAAACAAGTAGGCATAGCGCTAAAGGAACTGAAGGTTTTTGACAGGTTACTTAGAGGTGACGGGTTCTCCGAAATGACCCGGGTACTGAGCATTCGCTTTCATAGACACAGATGACGAGTAAGTTTAATCGCATTACTTGCAAGAGCAAATAGAACGTCATTCATCCGACGAACTAATTGTACCGACATGGATCAGAGGCCCACAATTTCAGTTACGCCCTCCCATGTCCAATAAATGAAAGAAAAATCCAACCAGGAATAGATCAAAACGGCAAACATGTTCTTTTTTTACAAAAAAAGAAAACAGCAGTAAAAAGATACCGCGGTACATGTGAACTCAGATGGAAGTTATTCAGTTTGGGAGCGGGAGACAATCGCAAACGCGGTGTCCGTATTGAATAGACACAAAAATACACGGGGATTGTAGGGATTGTGTAGGAGCATTGAGAGTAGCAGCAATCGATGACTATGAGTAGGTGTGATGGTGGCAAGTGTGTGACCCGACCGGGATTAAACATCTATTCAACACCGCCTCAAAGTGTAAGTACTGCAGGTGTCGTGGGGCGAGATGGGGTGAAACGAAGAATACCATCTCTTATGATGAAATACGCGCTTAATTTTGAATACCGCCAATGGAACGTTGTCTTAATCCGGATGGGCTCGCGGACAGATTTCTGATAGAAAACGTAGTAAAATGCAACTTGTCCGAAAGAAAGCCACTAGATAGTGAGGGCTGCACAAACACGAGTTATGATATTTGGAAATGGGCAGCCTGAATAGATAGTACCATTAGTCACACATATCCACTTCGTGTGGACCCAAAATACCGGGAACTGCTGCTAATCGCCTCATCTTGGCTTCCTGAGCCTGTTGAATCTCTTGTTCCCGTTCGTCTAGATACAGGTCGGACAAATCCTGACCCGCAACTTCGCGGATCTGAACCAAGAAATCGCGAATATGTTCCCGAAAAGCCGGTAAATCGTGGTTAAATGAGAACAAACCGTCAATAAATACGCGGATTTGAGGTTCCTGCAAATGGGGAAACACCTGCTTGAGGAGTTGACTCAGACTTTGATGCACGTAACGCACGTTGGCTTTTGGGCCAATGGGGTTCTCGGGAACATCACTCAAAGGTACCGTGATGACGTCGTTTTCCACGATTTTGAACATATAGGCTAGCAAAGAACATTGCAAGGTGAGATCTGGAAACAAAAAGGTAGAAATGATAGCTTTAGGATTGCTTGGGAAAACAATGTTCAGTTTCATAACTGGGTGACTGAAACGAAAGCTTTGTCATGCCAAGTGAGCGGGCAGACGGAGAACCAATCGACAAGACCCCTTCCGATTAGCACACTACGTCAGTGTTGAATGTCAGTTAAAAGGTCTTATCGGTTGTTCTGGTTGCTTAAATCTTATGGTCGATGGATTGCGTGAATTCCAAATCATTTTGACCGGGTTTCGGTCCTTGACCTTCGGGTTCAGGGGTTCGATTCACGATTCATCTCAGGTGCCAGTGGTAGGTTTTGTTCGTCTGTGTGAGTCTGTAAGGCGGCGACAAATTTATTTGGGGGGGGGGAAGTGGTATGTGAGATTAGGTGAAATTTTTGGTCGGTTTGGTTCCTGCGCTCCAGACCTAAGCGGCCTCTGCTGATAACTTCTCTTTCTTGTAGGCACACCACGGCTTGCCAGTTCTACACCTATTCTATTTACACTAAAACGCTTGGCAACTTCCGCTGTCTCAGCTATCGGTCTCTGAGGAGTGAACCGTAGGCCCCACCTCAAAAATTTAACGCTGTAAATCTGCTTTGTGTCCCGTGTCCCCCCATTGCTGAGTCTTTCAGAAACGCTCGATATTCATCTGCGTTTATTGGTAGCCCATTTACTTTTCTCTTGTGCTCACTTATTCTGCTATGAAGTTCTCTGGCCGTCTGTCCTATATAGACTTTAGTGCAGTCATTGCATCTAATTTTGTAGACAGTCCTCGGTACCCATCACCGGGAGTCTAGCCTTCAACTGCACCAGTGCAGAGCGCAAACTGTTACCCTTCTGGAACGCTGCTCTAATGTTAACCGTGTTCAGAATCATTCGAATGATTTCGGGTGTCCCTGGTGTATATAGAATAGCAGCAATCCGTTCCCTGTTGGGCTTCGCCACAGGTACCAATACCTTTGGTAAGAGGTCTAATCAAACGAGATGGATATCACTTATCCCGAAGTTTGTTCTTTACTTCAATTTGGGGCACTTTCCGTGTACAGGACCCATACTCAACTAAACATTGATGAGGCAGTACTAGCGAACACCGATTTCGGATGGGCAGTCGAGTAGTTCAAAATCGCACCGGTGTTAGTTCGCTTCTGATGCCTGGCCTAAAGTCTAAGGGCAGTGTACGCCAAGCGACCGATAGTAGACAGAATAAGTTCCCCACACATGAGGTGGCCAGATTCCTGGCAGATATACTTTGCTCAGTGGTTAGAATGCGAATTTACTGACTGGAAGGCCCGTGGTTCGATTCCGACCTCTACCTCTTGACTTCCCCTGTCTAGGCTTGGGCAACCTGGCAGTATCCCAGCCGTCGTGCTTCCTTCTGGTGGCATGACAGCTAGGCGCCGAAAGGGTGTTACAGCTGAATGTTTTTTTCCAAGCCTAGACAAGAGAAGTGGACAAGCAGAGGCCGGATTCGAACCACGGACCTTCCGATCAGTAAATTCGCCCTTTAACCACTGAGCAAACTATATCTGCCAGGAATCTGGCCACCACCTCGGTAGACCGTGAACCCGCGGTTGGTTTCACTTTTGGGGTACAAACAATATCACTTACCTTGCCCTGGGTGGCTTATCACGGACCACAAATCCTGCCAACGTCAAATTTACTCCTATTCACTTTAGAAGTAATATTCCCAATATCGACCTGCCAATAGGGACACTGAGCTAGGTGTTGCTTAACCTTCTGTAGATGATCACACTTGTTCGTGAGGAGGGTGACCTCATCCGCCTTTGTAATCACTGTTGTTGACTTGTTGTAGCATATTTAACGCTCTCCGCCCTGGTGGTCCGTAGTTGCAGAAATCAGTTTGAAAAATCAAGTGGGTTAAAATGCACAGTTTATTGTGGATGGGTAGAACCAGTGAGTTTTTCGTTGAGCAAAATAGAACTGTCACAAAACCCACCTCGAGTTTACTCTGAGGTGGTATTCAACTATTTAACCAGTTGGAAATGTAAATAACCGGAAAGGGTCGTTTACACTGGACTTCTTGCGCAACAGTAGTGAACTTCATCCTGCGCATGGAAGTGAATCAATTTGCCAACAGTGTGCTAAACGGCTTTTAAGGAGACAAGAATCATCCTCCAGCCCACAAACCTTCACTAAGACCAGGCAAGAAAAGGGCACAAGTATTCTAGCGTAATATATGGTGTTGAGTAAAACTTAGGAGATTTAAATTTCTACAGAAAGTGGGTCGATCACAATGTTCAAGAAGCCAGCTCCAGCACGAGGGCTGGGATGCTGCCAGGTTGCCCAAGCCTAGACAGAGGAAGTCGAGTGGCAGAGGTCGGGTTCGAACCACGGACCTTCCGGTCAGTAAATTCGCCCTCTAACCACTTGGTCCATCTCGCCCCAGCCCCAAGCTTAAACCGATACATGAAAAATACTTACTTCCAGTTTGAGATCGATCCGTGATGACTGCAAACATGTGCTGCAGGATATCCATGTAGAATGTTTTGAAAAACACTTGGCGCTGTTCCACATTTGCGCTTGACATGTTCACAAGCATTGTGTGTAAAATATTGAGACCGGTTTCAGAAACCTACAAGCGGGATGGGATACGGGTGAAAAAAACGTGGAAAAACAAGTAGTCACAATTAGAAGGGAGCCAAATTTAATGTCACTAGTTTTGATATGAATAAACGGTACGGAATGAGACGGTATACAATCAAGCCAAGGTGTAGATGAATGAGAGTCCTAAAAAGGACATGGAATATCGGTAAAGTCTTGAGGACTGGGTTGTTTGCTTCATTGGTTCGCCAGAACAACGACTAGTAGTGTGGGAGAGTAATGCTGATGGAATGTAAGTCTAAATCAACGCGACAGGTTGTCAGGGACGCATGGCATACAATGAGATGAAAGCACATCCACATCGCGGAGAGTTTGACAGGCTTGCGCCGAATCAGTAACTATCGCGTGCTCCGCTCAGGAATGAGCCGCAATCTCAGTAGAACTCCGTCCTCAAGAAGGCTCGGTTCATATAGGACATCGACTTCGCGTCAGTTGGACGCCAATACCAAGTGAACAATGTGGCTTCCAACTGTCTTGATGAGGTCTACTCAAGCAACCCGGCAGTGTTCGCATAGGCTCTGACAAAGACGTGCGTAATGTGACTGCAGCTCCGAAAAGCTGTACATTCCCACAAAACCACTAGTTTGGTTGGCAGCTGAAGATTACGGTTCTGAAAGTACGAATTGGACTGATCCAACGGAAACACACCCACAACCACGGTACTCAGTACCATTCAGCACTTTTTGGCTAAGTAATTGTGTGAAACCATTGAAACAAAGTTGAGGTTGGAAATCAGGGATACACTGGCTAACATGCTTTAACATCAATTCATGGCGCAAAATATCAAACTTCTTATGGGAACATTGCCTTAACATCAATTCATGGCGCAAAATATCAAACTTCTTATGGAGAACATTCCCCTCATGAGGGACAATTTCAGCTTGTTCTTTTGGCCTTCTCTCCAAAGAAGTCAGTGTAGAACAAAGCACCGCGGAACTTAAGTACGTGGGTTGAGAAGAGCGATGGAGGTAGTATTAATGGGTACAAGTTGACTTGCACCAGGGTTACACACATGTATTCGTCTGACTTTTATGTGGTGCGTTGCTTGCTCGGACTCCAAATTGGAGAAACGCACTGAATTGGGTCAAGCTGACAGTGGAAACCTCATGCGAATATGTGCTTGTAAATAGGCTGTTTGTGTATAAGAACAAAGTATACTGAACAAAACAGGATACTGAACAGAGACAAACGAGTAGGTGGGGATCCCGCTGGATCAACATGTCGCGCAACTTATTTTCAGAAAATAGTCAGGGGCGTACCTGGCGCATGGTATGCTTAATTGCCCAAATTACACTATCCAAAATGAGCTTGAATTTGTCTGTGGTCAGACTCAAGAGGGCGGAGAAGCAATTGCTATTGACAGCTTGGAGAAGACTGAAGAAATATGTTCGGTGTTCCGGGTATTCCTCCAAATCTTTGTCAATCATTTCCAAAGTGGACTGGAAGACAGCGTCTAGGATTCGAGGTAAGGCCGGCAAGATGCGCTCTTCAAGCCTTGTGACCAAAGTTGCCATGAGGTTAAGTACTTCAGCTTCTCGTGCAGCGGGAATGTTGCGCTGGTAGTCATCCGCAACAGCATCCAAAAGAGGCGGGACGAAATTCTCGGCAACCTACAGGAGAGATATAAACTGAGTAATGATGTGTTGAAGGGCTTTGCAAGGGGAGCTGAGGACATGCTAAGCCTAAAATTAGTATTCGTATCCAGTAACGAGTCACAGTAAGGCGGGTTGCCCGAAAAACTGGTCTACGTGAACAATGTCCTGAATCTTTGAATGAGATATTTACTTTCGGACTACGGAGGTGAGTGTGGTCCGATGCGTGAGGAACAGGTGCCGAGAAAAACCGTCCAGCCGTGACGTCCTTTCGATGCCTAGTTGCTAGGCCACCCGAAGGAGACACGAGGGCTGAGATACCATCAGGTTGTCCACACCCAGACAGGAGCAATCGACCCTATGTGGTCGAGTTCGAACCACTGACTTACAAATTAGTAAGTTCGTGCCATCTGAAGCTGAAACCGGTGCCAACTGTTCAGAGTACCACGTCAAAGTTAAGTACCTAACTATGGAGTGCCTGATAGTAGGAGATAGTTGGACGATCAAGTCAGCATGTGTGTTTGTGACAATGATGCACCCTACATGGTGGTACAACTGAACACTTTCTAGACAATGTGCACAATCTTCATGCAACCTATGGCAAAGCATTCAGGTATAACCCTGAATGTGTACGGCGCACGGACGGGGCTAGCTCAAGTGTCCATCAGTATCAAGGGTCGTGGATCTCTAATTTTAGTCGTATAAACAACCACAGAACCACTTCGGGAAAATAGGCAGTGTCACATCGGAAAACATGGGTAAAAACAGTTTTCTGATGGGTTTCAAGAACACAAGGGCATGAAATTAAGGAGGAAACGAGAGAAGGGCCAATGGAATTACGCAACCGCCAAAAGTAGGTCCAAAAAGGCAGGACTGAAACTTAGGGATTCGCTTAGGAGGGAGATGGACAGTGCCACAGTGCAGACATGCGACAGTGAGACTCACCAGATCCGCATCGGTTGAACGGATGAACCAGCAAGAAAGAACGCTAAGAATGGCCTTTTTCACCGAACGCATGTTCTTTATCAAGGGTTGTTTGGTCACTTGCTCACCATTTGCTGCAACTGCTTGATTGATATTTTGAGACATGATCTTGTAAACATTGAGCATGTCCAGATAAATGCGTCCAAGCTAAAGCGGTATATAGTGATGGGTTAGAACGGTTACATTCAGTCATGGGAGGCAAGAACTAGCACAATAAGCGTTTTAAAACATTGTGGAGTCATATCTAGTGTGCCTCTTTGTTCCGTCCAACTAAAGCCTCCAGGAAGTAGGTAACGGTGCTTGAAAAGCCCCCAAGCTTTGCAACATTACTAGATAACTTGGCTTGACTAAAAAAGCCACTGTAGGTAAAAAAGGCGCTGGTACTCGAGACACATCAATTGCTGAAAAACGTATCTGACATGCATCAATATAACCCAACGACGGAAGTGATGCACTTCCGATCCGAGTGGAACTCAACTCGCAAAGCTACACTAATGCGCACACATGACTACCTCTGGTGCTTTGTGATTGTTTTTGTTATTTAAAACCTGAGTACGATGGAAAACTTCACCACGCATACACCATCTATAGCAGCCGACGATGATAAACATAGGCAAACCAATCTACGGTTTCACAGACAGCTCCCAATTCGCTAACTTCGAGGACAATCAAGGAGCTGATGTAGAATTCTGTTGTCTGTAATCAAATAACATCATTCTGACTAAAAAGTTCAGACGGAGGGGTACACCTACAGACTGCAATCAAATAAACAAGAATACATCGTGGATGAGCTAAACAGGGCCTACTGATACCAGAACTGAAAGGTCCAGTAACCACGTACATTATGCGCGACATCAGGACTGTTCTTCTCAGAACCAACGGGACTAACAAGCAGAAGAATGACACACAAATCACCAGTCAGATTGGCAAATTGGCACCGTGGCGACATCAAACATTGCTGGAAAAGAAGCCGCAACAACAACAACCTGTCTGGCTTAACACACTCGTCTCGTCTTCCGGCCAGGCATGAACATCTGGCATTACACAATGCCAGTCCTCGAGCCAGTGCAACGCATGCAGCCCTGAGAAAATTGTCGGCAACACAGATAGGACTGCTATTACACGAGCACAAAGTGTAACCGGTTAGTTTTGTAACGTGCCCGATGAGTCACAAGCGGAGTAAACCGCGTCCTGCACTATCGACACACACGTGCTAGTCACACATTCGCCGTTAATAATCGACGAAGCTAGGTGACTAGTGGTTCCTGAGACAGTCTGTCACCCCATGAAACTCTATGTCTATGGGACTAGCTCGTCTCCTCGCAGGAATCAACCGAAATAAAGTAAGCTCAGTTAGTAGATGAAAACAAAAACCAATGCAAGATCAGCAACCACGAGTGTGAAATGCGCGGGATGAGTGATCAGTATTGCCGTAGTTAGTGCCTTGGTTTGCAGGCACGTCCGGTTGACGAAAACTGCCATTTCTTGGCTACTTGGAGAAACAAGTAGAGTGACAAAATAGCTAAACACGTAAGCCTCTAGAACCTTAGCAGTCCATTCCTGAGAGTATTTGTTTGACACCACTCACCTGCACCAAGTAGGGCTGACCAAGAGATTTGCAGGCACTGTGATTGGTTTTCAAAATATTGCACAATTGTCTGACTGTCTCCGAGTCCTTGAGGATTTCAACGTCGGTCGCTGCGCGGGACAGTATACTGTCCCATATCTAAATGATGGACAGTGGTTGGGGAAGAGCACTAATGAAATACTAACCTGATTCGGCAGACGGAACAGTCGTTCGATCTGCTCACCCTGTACATTCGGGTCCTGCTGGGCACTGATAATGACACCAACAGCCTCGTAAAACGTGTTGACTTGTGGCGGTTGTAGATCATTGATAATTATATCGATCTCTCGGAGGATCTCCTCAATGAATTCAACGGTTTCTCCGTACTGAAAGAGACCGGAGAAACGTGAGGATTTTAGGGAGTAAGCAAGGGAGGTGCGGGTAACAGGAGATTATGTGATAGTGAGAAGGAACAAGGTCACCAACCCTTTGAATGATCCAAGTACAGAAGCGCTCATGGACCTACATAATCTCGAAACTTACCTGTACAGTGACTAACTGACGGCGACATTTTTGAGCAATTTTGATAAATGTATCGCAAGCCATGTCTTGAACGCCCTCGTGAGTTTCATGCATGAACTCAAACAACTTGGTAATGACTGTCTTTAGAAAACGCCAGTGCGCCCGCAGAAACCTGGGATACTGGCCCACAACATACATGATGTTGCTGGCCACAATAGCCTTGTTGTCTTTGCCTCGTTTTTGTTCACATAAGCCCAACAGGTCACGAATGACAACCACCAAGAAACTCCGCTCGTCGTCTTCTTGCATAGCACCTGAGATACTGCCGATTGCCCAACACAGTGTGTTGAGGTTATGCCAGGACCATTCACGGCCATCCACTTGACTGTGAAGTTTTTCTATCATGATCTTCTTGGTATCCTGTACAGAGGTAGGAAGAAAGGATGCGAACAATTCAGGAACAATATGCATTTTGAGGTTACTGCGAACTTAAAGCGATTCTTCAACGCAAAAAAAAATAGTTACAGCGAAGACCGATGGGTGACATCGATACTATTCGCCGTGAAAAAAGGATCGCTATTTCCCTGGAGAGACCAAGTCAAAGATCGTGCACTGATGGGAGAGTTTTCCTCCACCTTTCTTTTTTTTTTTAGCTCAAACGCTTAACGGAAGCTGGTCCCGTCTGGATATTTAAGGACTGTCAGCCAATGCGCCTAAAAGTGGTTTAACAGGAGAAGACCTCATGTCATCGGCCCCCAGAACAAAAACAGAGTACAACCTAGTGCTGAAGTGCAGTTTCTGCGTCAGTCTTGTGGTTGTTAAGCCAAATAGTAGCAACAGCTTGGAGTGAATAAACACATTGTGATTTATCAAGTGGCGATTCTAACCCCGACGACGTCAGCTGTCTACAATGATAACTTACTAACTGGCTCAACGACCTTAAATTCTACCTTGGTAACTCTCTGAAGTAATTGGTGTTGAAGTCCTGAACCGAATGATTCCGTCCAATTAAGTCTGAGATAGAGTAAAAACGGGGATGAATGATTCCGTCCAATTAAGTCTGAGATAGAGCAAAAAACGGGGATGAAGCACTATGAACGGTAGAGTAAACTTCCAACTTGGGGCACTCGACCGAGGGATGCGAAAGTTAAGTGAGCTGCGAATAGTAGAAATACCAGGTTTGCATTCAAACCGAGAACCCTGACTAGAAGCTGATGTCCTTACGCACAGACTAGTTGGGGCGCAAACTTATTCTAAGAGCGAGAATACAGCACTATCGGAGCGCCATAAAATGAGCGCATTGACAACTGATGCCTTCTTATAAGAAATTACAACAGTTGGTGAGCATGGTAACGATCAAGAACATACCGTGCAGTTCAAATGCGTTAGATACACCAGGGTTTCCCGCATAGTCTTGTACAAATTCAATCCATCGGTATCTTTCATGAATTCACGAACAACTTCACCGTGCTCATTTTCAACGACCAGCACTTCTTCCGGTCGAGCCATTCGAGAGATCATAATTCGCCGCAGCTGGATAGCAAAAGAGAACATCATAAACCATAACAAAACAGGATGATAATCAGCAAGCTAAATATAACTTGCTACAGAACCTGGCTTAAGGGATTCCGGGGCACGAAGCCAACCAGCATACATTTAGAAACGAAACAAGGGTAACCATACCGAACACAAAGTTGAATGACGTTCTATGCTTACTACCCTAGAATGGTGTAACCCAGAATACCGTTCAGTACTGAATTAGAGTGAGCCTTAAATAACGAAACAGGCATTTCACCTGGTGGGCTCTTCCAAAATATCGGGAGGCCGTTCCATAGCGGTTTCAACGCGAATATGATGGAAACAACCCAAAGCGGTCGAAGGAAGGAGACTGCAGAAAGGTTCTTTGCAAACTACATTACTCAGTCTTAATGTTCAGTAAACCACTACTAGAGGGAACCTATCGAATCCTTTTTTCTGAAAAATTGCCCCAGTTCTGCAGTGGTCTCTCCCAAGAAATGAGGTTTCCAGGAATACTCATCTCCATTGTTTCACTTTTATCTTCAAAAAAGGGATATCTGGATAATGCGGGCCCACAGGAAGTGCACAATTTACTTAAACACTTAAACGCATAAGTAGATTTTAAACTTTTTCGGAGAAACCAGTGAACAGTGCTGCACTTCAACGTGCTTTTTATGTTACCATTCATACAAGTAAACATGCACGGGATTTTCCAGACTGCTGACAACTGACCGTGAATGAAGCAAAGAAGGCAAACATATGAGCAAGGCAACTGAAAGAGAGACATTAGGTACTTGTTTAAAGTAAGCCCTTTTCCAAGTTTGCTGCGTTTATCGACAAAAGCTACCCCCGCTAGGCCGCAGTCAACTACAACAGAAACCTGGGATTCCATCGATCGTTGGCTGCCCAACTGCATTCCGCGGGATATTATCATCATCAACACCGACAGCATAACATCAGTGCCCAACACCGATGCTTTGCTACCGTGCAACCATAAATTATTTGAAAGCTTTGTTGTGGAGAAAAAATAAAGGTGGGCGGAGAATGGACTTAATGCTAGCTTACTACAATCATTCCGAGGTGCTTACACTTCCAGACATTCATTCAGGCAATCTGGATATAAACTGACAAGGACGCCACTAACATAGGTTGGCAGCCATTGACAGCTGAAACGTAAGCCCACTTCACATAGCTTGGCACATGAATACTCAACTGGCTCCCGTGAGCCTTCATGACAAACTGTCGACCGTTAAAACAAAGAAAGAAAGAAAGAAAGGTAAGCGAGGTTGTGCCGCGGTAGAAACATACCTTGGAGAGAATATGATCAAACTGTTTACATCGATCTCGCATGAATGTTGGGTCACAGGGAAAGCTGTCTCGATACAAGTCACCCACCAGAAGATTCCAGTATTCAAGACATATTTTGAAAATCTCGCGTTCATCAACCTCTGAAAGCATAAGCAAATAGGCATACGCATCCTGGAGGCACCAGAGCAATTCCTGTTTTTCCACCAGATTGCTATGGCACTTCAAATAAGTTGTATAAAAAATGGCCAAATTCTGGATGAAATTCTGTTCATCACTGCTTCCAGACTCGTAGGCCTCTTTTAGTTTGGTTTCCAATGGCAACATCTAGAGGAAGGTGCGTAATGAACAATGTTAAAGTGACAACAACGCTCACTTCTTTCAGTTTATTTGTTGTTGAAACGAATAGTTCCACCAATTGCGTCCCGTATTCATCGGTCATCACCCCGGCTACAGACGTTGGTTTACCAAACAAAGCAACATACCTATTTCAGCAAGACACTTGAGTGTGACATTTCTGAATAGCGGCACATTGAAGAATTTGAACACTAAAGTTTGTATGAGATTCGTTTCGAATATGTAGCCCAAGGGAATCCAGTGCATAAATCGTAGCAGTGTTTCTAGAGTGGCCACAACGAGCGAAGCATTTTGCGACTTCTCCAGTACGAACTGCGAGAGTTGGAAAATAAGCCCGAACTCCTGACACATGGAATCTTTCAAGTGTTTTGCTTTGGTCTGGGTCATTTGTCCGAGGGAAAAGTCAAAAACCTCCTCACTGAGTAGTCGCAGGATGACCATGTTGTTCTGACACAACGACTCATTTGTTTTACTCGCACCCACAATATCACTTATGAATGTGGGCCAATTGACAGGCCATTCATGTTTCAATATCTAAAAATATGGTAACACAATTGCAATGTGATTACTTCAACCAGGATCATGTTCAACTTGCCGAGGTAGGTCCTCTCCGACTCTATCAACTCGTTGTTAGAAGAAGTTTGAATGATTAAGCCGACAATATATTTTTTGATACCTAAAGACAATATATGAACCGCTTGGAACACTCACCTTCACACTGAGGTCGAGCAAGGACTTTCCAGCGGGATTTGATCAACGCCTCGAGAATTTGCAGTCCAAAGTATTTCGTTTGCCTGTTTGAACTGAATTCTAAAATCGAGTCGACACGCATCCATGCATCTGGGTGTTCCTTCAAGGTATTTAAGATTTTCTCCGCCAACTTTTGCTGAGGTCCACTTTCATTGTACATACAGTCAACTACACGATCCAGTAAAGCGATGTCCAGTGGTTGTGAAAAATCCAACAGCTGTGATGCAGCGACTTCACTTATGACACCCATAGTTGGCGAGGGACACATGTGCTGGAAACGGGAACTGAAATTAGGAGAGTAAATATCGATAAATCAGATTGTATGGATGTTGTTCGAAACTTTACCACGTCGTCACTTCCGTTAGAAGGTCAGGCTGATGTGGCCTCAAAGCCGAGAACAAGCAGTTAAGCCAAGTTTTTTTTATGATAACCGTTCACCTGTAATACCCTTTCGGTGCCTAGCTGCCATGCCACATAAAAGAAATACATGGGCTGGGATAGTGCCAGGTTGCCAAAGCCTACACAGGATAAGCAGCGCCGTATCAAAGAATAATACTTGGACGTCAAAAACAGGGGCCTAACTGAGCAACGAAGCTGTGCAGCACATTCAACTGAAAAATACCACACCTCAACTGTACAGTTGCTCAATTTGCAAACGAGGGCTTAGTTCCATAAATGTGCTATCACGGATAACGCATTCCAACTTGTAAATGGGGCAAAGAGAAACATTCGAACGACAAACCTAAGCGAAATGAGATAGCAGATGTTCACGGAGGTGCAGTTGGGTTTAATCCACAGTTGCTTTTAGTCTTGATCCGGGTGTGGATGCATCGACCCAAGTTACCCTCGAGTTCTGTAACTGTGAAAGGAATGAAGGTCAAGGTATGGGGGGGGGGGCGAGAAAAAAGGAAAAATGGAAGACATGAAAACTGGATGCGCCAGAGTGGCAAAAGATTGCGCTACACGCACGACACTAAGTGAAACATGCAACCACTTTTGCAACGACGGAAATTGCCTCCTGATATCCAACGCGGTAGATGGCACCTACCAACAGTACAGGCGACGCGATCCAAGTTTTCATGGCCAAAAGTCCTGTCATCAGTCAGCTGCAGCTCCTCCGTTCCCATCCAATGCGGGGTAGCAGACTCGACGTAGAAGCATACCGTAGCCAGAAAACGTCTTTGAGATTCGTGCGTTGGCTTCATCTGACACACTGACGTCAAAGATAAGTCAACTTCCGAAATACGCAGCCTAAAGGCATACACAAAGACTGTACGTCCTGTAGCATAACTTTGGAGCGCGAAGCACATGCCGGAGGACTGGATGGCCTGGGTCAGCTTGCCCTTCCTGCTCTCATCACACACCTGTCCCCCGCCACATCCGAGTGGCCTGCGTACGATGAGACAATAGTGCTTTGTAAGCTACAGATATCAGGTTGACGTTTCAGTGTTTTTTTTAGATTGCTCGTTTACCCCTCTTAAGATTGTTCTGACAGGCATTCCATTCTGAGATTATCAGTTCTTCGTCCCACACTGTAAGTAGTGCCATTAAACTGACCATCAAAGCGTTATCACTTTCCTTGAAAAGTGCATGGACAGGCACCTTATCGTATTTAGAGGCAACTTCGCGAGTTACTTCTTCTGTTGGAGGAGTGATATCCTTCCCCGGTCTTTCCCATGAGCTGCTACCAGAAAAAGGTTTGAGGTTGGCCAAACAATGTTTCTTTCTGAAGTAACCATAACTTGTAACTGACTTATCGCTCCCCAAGGTCGCTCGAAATATATATATATATATATATATATATATATACATATATACGACGTTGCTCTCACTGTAATTCGCCTTTGGTTGAGGCAGTAAAAGCCCTCTTCTGAAGGTCTGGTCTTCTTCTCTGCCTGCGCTAGGAGTGGTTGGGCTCGCGTCATAGCTGGGGAGTTGTGCGCTCGTTCTCAGGTCGCGCATATCCGTTGATCGTACCCGATTCCGATACATATCAAACTCCTCGACGTCGACAAGATAAACAAGCAAATCATCCAAGAATCAGTTGGAGCTCCCTCTAACACCAAACCAATTCACAAATGGAATTTTGTCAATGCTCCTTCCTTTTGAAGAAAGTCTATTGGGAGAATGTTAAGTCGGTGTTTTTGCGTATAACTTCACTGACAGTCGGCTTCTGATCATCCTTCAGAATCAAGGGACAAACGGGACGGACAGCTATATGCGAGTAGGCTATCACGTGATTAAAAACAGGCTCAGAACTCAAAAAGGAATGTCTTGATTGATGTGAGAGATTACGAAGTGCCGGTTGTTGGTACAATGCGTCTTCTGGGACGTGACCACCTCCTGCGCTTGGCTTAAGACATTACAGCGGCGTTTGCGTTGTCAGTTTATTTCCAGATTGTCTGACTCAGCACTTGGGAGTTCAGGGACCTTAGAATGCTGCGATAGGCCGGCAGCAGGCCCCATCCCTCACCAGCTCTTTTGCATTCGAAGGCTTCAAATGTAATTAGACTTTGTGGTTGTTCGGCAATGAAGCGTCAGTGTCAACAGTGATTTTGCCGTCTTTAACGATGAAGAGTTTTGGAGGGCTGCTATTCGTCAGTGACTGATTGGCACACACCAGCTGCACCCACTGATTTGTTTGGTACGCGCTAGGTTATGTTATATGGGAGCTTATGTTGTGAATTCATGCTGGTCAGCAACATATTGTCAGCGTGTTGCTCCCCACTATCTGCGATTCGACCGGGTTAAAAAAGCTCAGTCCTAAGGGCCGCATATTTCGATCGCCCAACGGTTGACCGTGACTGCTAGCGAATTATTCAATACGGTCGAAATACCTTTAAGACCAGAGTCTGGTGTTGCTCAAGTCATCTGCTGTGCGCAGCTGCACGAGGAGTGAGACAATAATGCTCTACTCCTTGTGCTCTCGGGTTAGGCCAACCCCCTGTAGCCGAGCAGGTCAGACAATCGAGTCATCGGCCTCGGACAGGGTCCCCTACTATTCGCTGCCTCGTGGGTCAGAACCTCTAGTCAGAGGCTAGAGACAGGGTCCCCGAACAAAGCCCTACATCCTCCTAATACCTTGTGAGTCAGACTTATGAGTCAAAGGCTCGAGGTGGGGCATCTCAATTAAACCCCCTTCCTCGGCCTGGGCAACCGAGAAGTATCATTTGCCCGCAGCTGTATCCACCGATGATTATGTGACTTCTTTGGAGCAATATTCTGATTCACTTTAGAGCAGCGTGGTGGATGCGCGAGTGGTTGGATGGCTGATAAGCGACCTGTAAAACGTTTAACGCTCAACACGGTATGCCCCAAAAGTTTGTAAACATAATCCGATCCCTATATTCACATACTTCTGGGCGGGTGGGGGTGTATGATGAGCTCACCAAAAGCTTCACTACAAAAAGTGATGTCAGACAAGGATGTCCACTCTCCCCATTCTTGTTCAACTTCGTCATCGATGAAATAATGAGGCGAACACTGGATGGTTTCCAAAA